>NW_021613802.1:0-3006 GCF_004785775.1 Grammomys surdaster | reverse complement strand
TCCCTCCCTCCCTCCTTCTCTCTCTCCCTCTAACACACCCAAAGCATACTGGCTCAATCATATGCATTGTTTTGAAGACCGAAGTAAACACAATTAGTTTTCCAAAGTGGTTGCATTACCTGGCTACATTTTTTTTCTTCACATGGTACGTTTCAGATTCAGGTTTAAACAAGAACTTGGAGCGTTTCTTTAGAATTTGTGGTGCCACGGGACCAAATAGAATACCTCACCGGCAAGCTTGCAAGCGCTCACAGGCCGGGTCGGCCATGGGGCCTTCTGAGGAAGGGATTTTGTTCGTCTGCCGCCAAGGCCGGGCAGACAACGCCACACCAGGCCGGCAGGCTGACAGCCCCCGGGTTGAGTTCGGTCGGCGCCAGGGGTAGCGAAAGGGGACGAGTCGGGACCCGAAGGGAGAGGATCTGGGGCGGCGGCGGGGCGGGCCCGGAGCCCGGTGGGGGAGGAGCGGCGGCGGGGCTGCTGTGGCGACCGACGCGCGGCGGCGGCGGAGACCCACCCCCGTCCACATGGACAGTCGCCGAGGCCTGGGCTGATGTTCTGACGCCTGGGCGGGGTGGGCGGGCGGCGGCGGCCACTGCTGGAGCAGCGAGGGGTCGCGGGCGCCTGACGGTCGCGGAGCCCTCGCTCGGCTCGGCGCTGCGGCCATTTTACGGCCCGGGACACAGGAGGCGTGTGAGCGCCCGCTTCGTTCTCCGGCCTCCGGGGCCAGCGGCGGAGCGGAGCGAGCGGAGCTTCTCGGAGGCCGGCGCGGGCGGTGGATGGGAGTCGTGCGCCGAGGGGAGCCGGGCCCGGGAAACGCCGCCGCCGCCGCCGCTCACGGTCCCCGGTAGGCGCCTGAGGAGAAGCAGCCCAGGCCGTGGGCCTCACCGCCTCCCGTCAGCCCGCGACAGGCCCGCTTTTGTGTGGGGGCCCGGCCGGCGGGGAGTGCCCCTCGCGGACGGTCCTGCCCGAGGCCCGCCACCCTGCGGCTGCTACCTTCCCGACGCGCGGCCCCCATTCCCCGCGAGCACCGCGGCGGTGCCGGCCATGGAGTAAGGAGGAGGCGGCGTGGGAGGAGGAAGATGGCGGCGGGCAAGAGCGGTGGCAGCGCTGGGGGTGTTTTCCTGAAAGGCACGTTCGGATCTCCCTCAGCGGAAAGTCGTGGGGGATTCGCGACCGCGGGATCTCTCCCCCGGACCCTGGGCCGTGATACTCAGCTGTGTGCTCCGGGTGGGCTTGAGGCCGCGGGGGTCCGGACGGTCCATGGCGGGCAGGGAACGCGCTGCGGGCGCGCCGACTTCGGGTCCGCCCGGGTAAAAGGCTAGGGCAGGCCGGCGCGAGGCGGCGTGGTGGCAGCGCAGCGAGCCGAGGCCCAGGGCGGCCTGCGAGGGGCACGCCGACGGCTTGGACTAGCTCCCACCTCCATATTTTCGATGGTTGCCTAGTGGGTGAGGAGCAGACTGCGTTCAGGTCTTTCTTAGCGTTCGTGGAAAGTTTCAGACCGCTAAGCTTGGCTGGAACTGGCCGATCCAAGGGGAAGGGGAAGAGGTAGTTGTTTCACTGCCTTCTGGTTAAAAGCTCCCAGGCTAGCCGCTGCCATTGGGGTGCAGGTTAGACCTGGCGGTGCCCGATACAACAGTGAGATGTGTTTGGTTATACTTTGTAAAGCAGTTTATGTGAAAAAAAGAAAATGAACATCCAGGGCACAGCAGCTACCCAAACCCCGCCCCTCCGGAATTCCACTTCCCTTCGGCCCCTGCCTGGTCCCTGGGACTGGAACAGACACAGAGTAGGTCTGCTCCTGTCCTGTGGAGAAACTGAATCCTGAGTCATCCAGGAGCCACTGCACTCAGAGCAGCTGGTAAGAACTCCATCTCACTCCCTAAGCCCCAGAAAAACATCTGGGAGCCAGGGACATTCAGGGCACAGCAGCTACCCAAACCCCGCCCCTCCGGAATTCCACTTCCCTTCGGCCCCTGCCTGGTCCCTGGGACTGGAGCAGACACAGAGTCGGTCTGCTCCTGTCCTGCGGAGAAACTGAATCCTGAGTCATCCAGGAGCCACTGCACTCAGAGCAGCTGGTAAGAACTCCATCTCACTCCCTAAACCCCAGAAATACATCTGGGAGCCAGGGACATCCTGGGCACAGCAGCTACCCAAACCCCGCCCCTCCGGAATTCCACTTCCCTTCGGCCCCTGCCTGGTCCCTTGGACTGGAGCAGACACAGAGTCGGTCTGCTCCTGTCCTGTGGAGAAACTGAATCCTGAGTCATCCAGGAGCCACTGCACTCAGAGCAGCTGGTAAGAACTCCATCTCACTCCCTAAGCCCCAGAGATACATCTGGGAGCCAGGGACATCCAGGGCACAGCAGCTACCCAAACCCCGCCCCTCCGGAATTCCACTTCCCTTCGGCCCCTGCCTGGTCCCTTGGACTGGAGCAGACACAGAGTCGGTCTGCTCCTGTCCTGTGGAGAAACTGAATCCTGAGTCATCCAGGAGCCACAGCACTCAGAGCAGCTGGAGCCACTACACTCAGAGCAGCTGAAACTGAATTCTGAGTCATCAGGGACCCACTGCACTCAGAGCAGCTGGAGCCACTGCACTCAGAGCAGCTGAAACTGAATCCTGAGTCATCGAGAACCCACTGCACTCAGAGCAGCCGAGGAGCCACTGCACTCAGAACAGAAGGATTACCAGATCCAAGAGGTGGCCTGAGTCCCAGGAGTTCTTCCACCCGGGAGATTAGGGGCATAAGACCAAAGAGACCTCTGGACTCTGAGGAGCTCTGCAATAAGCAAGATAACTGGAAATACAGATTCCAATCTTACACAGAGAGGGCAGGTACCACTAGAGTTACCCAGATGGCGAAAGGCAAGCGCAAGAACATAAGCAACAGAAACCAAAGTTTCTTGGCATCATCAGTGCCCAGTTCTCCCAATATAGCAAGCCCTGAACACCCCTTCACACCTGAAAAGCAGGATTCAGAATTAAAATCACTTCTCATGATG
>NW_021613801.1:0-2596 GCF_004785775.1 Grammomys surdaster | reverse complement strand
ATTTGTCCTATCTAAAGAAATGCAGGGTATGGCTATAGCAGAGATTGAGGGAATGGCCAATGAAAACTTGCCCAAATAGAGACCCACCTTACTGGCAAGCTTTAATCCATAACATTATTAAGGACACTCTGTTATCCTCCCACTCAGGAGCCTTGCATAATTGTCCATTGAGAGGCTCCATCCAGCAACTGACTGGAACAGCTGCAGAGAACCACAGTTAAACATTGAATGGACCTGGGGACTGTTGTGGAAGAGTTGGGGGAAGGATTGAAGGTTCTCAAGAGGATAGGAATTGCAGAGTAAGACCAAAAAAACTCAAACATTTCACAGCTTTTAAAAACCATGAATTCGAGAAATTCTTACATATATGTGTGGAACTAGAAAATATCAACCTGAGGGAGGTGACCCTATCACAAAAGAACACACATGGTATGCACACAACGACAATTGGATATTGGCCCAAAAGCTCATACTCTGAAAATCCAAAAATCGAATAGTAACCCAGGAATAAAACTTTAAAACAAACAAGACAAACACAGAAACCAGTACCTAGACCAATCATCACCTCAAACCCAGATACCTAGATACCAGCATAGGAATACAATAAATAACAGCAAGGATAATATGCCATCAAGAAATAAAAGCTATCCTCTTACAGCAGATCATTAGAAATCAAAACATGTAACAGATATTTTGCAAAAGAGCTTGTTGGAGGTAAGGGAGAGGAGTGAGAACCTGGGGAAGGGATAGAGGTACACAAGAGGACCTACAGACAGACAGATAGACAGACAGGGAGCAGAGAGAGACAGTGATGAAGGTAGAAACAGAGAATAAAGAGGGATATGCAGAGAACAGAGACAGGGAAAAAACATAGGGAGTGGCTGTAGCTGGTGGTCCCTGGATGCAAAGCACACCTGATAACAGTAGCAGGTGGGGGATGCGGGAATGACTTAAGCATTTGCTAAGTCCCTGAAGGTGGACAATTGAAATTGTCTGTACACTGACAACTACGGAGGCAAGGTTCACCCACAGAACAAGAAGGGAAGATAAATAGAAAAATGGACATATTGGTGAAAAAAATGTTGAATCTAACAGTATTATGGAAATAAGCAACAAGGGACACTGCAACATTTGAAAAGGCAAAAAACTAGAGATGATTGGAAGAGAAAAAGAGAATATCAGCTCAAAAGCCTAGAAAATATTTTCAATAAAATCATAAATGAAAAAGTTCCTAAACTATGCCAGGCGGTGGTGGCTCACACCTTTAATCCCAGCACTTGGGAGGCAGAGGCAGGTGGATTTCTGAGTTCGAGAGTTCGAGGCTAGCCTGGCCTACAGAGTGACTTCCAAAACAGCCAGGGCTACACAGAGAAACCCTGTCTCCAAAAAAAAAAATGAAAAAGAAAAGAAAAAGTTGCTAAACTAAAGAAGATGCCTATAACAGTAAAGAAGCATTGAAAATACCAAATAGATTAGACAAAAAAAGTCCCTTTGCCACATAATAATCAAAACACTAAACATATAAAGAACTATAAACAACTGCAACAGGAAACTTGACAAAAACTAAACAACAACAACAAAAAACAAGTAACATGTAAAGCAGACCTATTACATATATACCTATCTTCTTAATGTATACTGTAAAAGAAAAAGTGTTTGGACACATGTGCTGCAGATTCAAAGAAACCACTCATGTTTCTCCAAGCAAACGAATGATCCAAATGTTTTGGGCCAATTCGGAATCAGCCATGATAGTGAAGTTATTCATAGGTCACTGCCTGATTTTGGAAGTGAGGAGCACCACAAGGGACCACACAGGTGGTCACATCTGGCTGATGGTAACCCTCCAGCCCCAAAGAGGACCCACCAAACCAGCTCCCACTCCTCAACTACCTGCTCCTACCTATTGTGGGCATTTTTTTTTTCGTGTGCTCACCATGCCTCGATTTCAGAGCTTCCCTGGGGTTCTCTCACAGCACCCAACAGCACAGCACAGAGCAGGAAGCAGAGAACCACCCAAGCCTGCACAGTTGCACAAACTTGCAGAGAGGAACCAGAAGATCCCACCTCTTTGTCTGACTGGCAGATCCACTTGGAGGCCTGATTGGCCAGTGAATTTTCCTCAAGGTTAAAGTGTGCTTCCGGTCTAGGTCAGACTTTTCCAGATCTCCTGAGTGGTTTACACTCCATTAGCATTTGTGCCTCTCCTCCAAGAGGAATCTCACCTCACCCAGCCCTGGGGGAGAACTCACCATTCCATCTCAGGCTATTCAGATACTTGTTCCAACCCCCCTCTGTGAACACTGACCCTGCACTCACCAGGACCTGACTTCAGGCCTTGCCTGAGCTCTCCTCATAGCACTTGCTTTCTTCCTGAAATCAAGGTGGATAGCTTTCTTAGGTGCAGTGGAGGAGGTATCAATCTGATTCAGGAGTAGAAGAGTTCCCAGTCTATTAACATTCAGGAAGGATTTTAGGAAACTAAAATTTTTTGTTTTGTGGCTTCACGCTGGGCTCAGGGAAACTGCAACTCCCTTTTATCAGATGATTGGTATGAAACAACCCTGGGAGAAAAGCCAGAAACATAAGGGAAACA
>NW_021613800.1:0-1924 GCF_004785775.1 Grammomys surdaster | reverse complement strand
TAAGTAGGCAATACACATTAACTGAATGAATGAAAACTATGATGATTTGGGGAGGAGGACAAGGCTGAAGCAGATGGAGAAATTTGTGAGCGACAGAGCTGAAAAGGGCCGTGTAATGTTTGTGATTAGATGGGAAATAGGTAGAAAGTGCTTTCTAGACCTTTTCTTCAGTGTTTTATAGTTTAAAGTATATAGATCTTTAACTTAAAATTAATCAGTTTTTACATATTGTGTGTATAGACACAGCACACACACACTATACACACACACACACACACCCACCGACACACGCACATGTCAGAAGAGAAATTGTTTTTTTTTTCAGAGATTTATTCATCAGTTTAATAAACTCCAAAAAAAAAAAATCAACGTGATTTCATGCATTCAGAGACATATTTCCTGCTTAAGTGGAAAATTGTGCGGATGGCTCCTGAAAGACCTTCATTAACAGCTTTACAGTGAACTTCATAGTTTAGAAGTCTGGGCCTTCTTTCTTCAGCTTGCTGTAGTCCACATTCACTGAGTAGAACTTATATTGGTCATTGGGACCCAGTTTGTTCCAAGGCTCAGGGTTATTCTTCTGTCTCAGCTGACATCTGGATTGAACAATGCCAAGCGCATCACATACAGCGCTGCTCCAGTGCCCCCTGCTCCAATAAACACGAAGAGAGGAATCAAGCTGGGATGCTTCTTGGCTTGTCCGAGGATCTGGCGGAGCATGTTTGCGGCACAGGCCTACCTACACAGAGACAGAAAATTAGGACACACACTAAGCTTCTTCTGCAACCTGGCTGAGCGGACGTCCAAAGTCACCCAGCCAGAAGAGAAATTTTAAGAGTCATTTTTCTACTTTGGATATCAAACTCAGGTCATCAGAGTTGGTGGCACATGCCTATATGCATTGAGCTATCTTACAAATCCTTATTTTGTGATTATTTCCAAGTTGTTTTTTTGTAATGATACTCATTGTTTCTTATTATTTATTTATTTATTTATTTATTCATCATTCAGTTTTAAATCTTGATCACAGGCCCTCCTCCAAATCCTCCTTAATACAGCCCCTCCGCTACCTGCTCACGTTCTTTTCTGAGAAGAGTAGTGTGCCTCCCACGCCCTGTTTATCATCCCACCCTGGCACATCAAGTCACTGCATGTGCACCCTCTCCCATGGAAGCCAGACAAGGCAGCCCAGTTAGGGGAACAGGATCCACAGGCAACAGAGTCAGGGGCAATCACTGCTCCAGTTGTTGGGGTACCTGCATGAAGACCAAGCTGCACATATGCTACATGGAGAGCCTAAGTCTAGCCCATGTATGCTCTTTGGTTGGTGGTTCAGCCTCTGGTAGCCACCAAGAGTCCAAGTTAGTTGACTATGTTGGTCTTATTGTGGAGTTCCTATCCCATCCAGGGCTCTCAATCATTCCGCCAACTTTTTTTCAAGACTCCATCTAATATTTGGTTATGGATCTCTGCATCGGTTTCCATCACAGCCTCTCAGAGACTCTTGTCTGCAAGCGTAACAGAGTATTAAATAGTGTCAGGGGTAGGTGCTTTCTTGCCCATGGGATGGGTTTCAAGTTAGGCCACTTATTGGTTGGCCATTCCCTCAGACTCTGCTCCATCTTTGTCCCTGCATTTCTTGTAGGCAGGACACATTTTGGGTCAAAAGTTTTATGGATGGGTTGCTGTCCTTATATCCCTACTCTGGGAGTCCTGGCAGCTACAGAATGTGGCCTCAGGCTCCATATCTCCCACTGCTAGGAGTCTCAGCTAGAGTCATCTCCATAGACTCCCTGGAGCCTCCCCCATCCATCCTGGGTCTCTGGCATGTCCTAGAGATGTAAATTTTTGTATTTTGAGATGAGCTTTCTCTGTGTAGCTTTGGCTCTCCCAGAACTCATTCTATAGCTAGGTTAGCTATACT
>NW_021613799.1:1130-2834 GCF_004785775.1 Grammomys surdaster | reverse complement strand
CCTCCACCCCACCACCTTACCCAGTCTGCGGCTCTCCCGCAGAGCTCTCGTCTCCTTTCCTTTCCTCTCCCCTCCCCTTTTCTCTCCCGTCTCCCCCTCCCCTCCCCTCTCTTCTCCTCTCCTCTGTCCCTTTCTCTGCTCTCCCCTCCCCTCCCCTTCATTTCTTCTTTCTCTTCTCTCTCCTCCCTCCTTTCCTCCCTCCCTCCAACTGCCTCTCTCTCCCTTTCCCTCCCCCCTCTCCTTTCTCCCCTGTCTCTCTACTTCTCCCTTTCTCTCTCCCTCCCTCTCTCTCCATCTCCACCTCTCCCCTCCTCTGCCTCCACCCCACCACCTTACCCAGTCTGCGGCTCTCCCGCAGAGCTCAGTAAGAGGCATGTAAGTACATTGCATGAACTAGGCAATGGAAACGCTCAGCAGCTAACCAAACCCGGAAGTGGAGCATCTGCCTCACAGCTAGCAAAGCGTTGAGCATCTGCCTCACAGCTAGCAAAGCGTCGCGGCCCCAGGATGGTCTGTTGTCTTGGGAGCCTGAGGAGCTCAGATTCCAAGTTCACCTTGATATTCCCATTTGTTGCATCCAGTTTGGTGATAAATCTGCAGATCCCAGGAACACCGACCTGAGACAGCCCCTGACACAGACCTGAGAAAGCCCCTGACAACTGGGACATGTAGCCAAGATAAGAAAGAAAAACTAAAAGTATTTTGTCCAAAAGGTTTATTCCCTTCGAACATCCGAATCCAACAACAGGAGCCCCAGCCAGACTGTGAACTCCCCGCCCCCACCGCCGTAAGGTGGAGGAAACCCAGAAAATACTGCCTTTCACGTCACATCACATGTGCACTGACAGCTCAGAGAAGAAAAAGAGAAGAAGGGAGCTGGGAGGGTGGCTCTGGTCAGTTTGCTAGGAGATGGGGACCCAATAGAAAAGAGGTCTTTAAGTCACTACCTGAAGATGGGGCAGGCTGTTCATGTCACTCCCTCCCAGCCGGAAAAGATGTAGAAGTTGTACCCAGGTGCAGACTCACCTCTCCACGACCCCATACCCCTGTCTTGAAGTCCACTTCCAGTTCACTGTCACTTCAAACCTTCCTCTACCATGTTCTTGTTCAGGTTTTTCACTGTGCCTTTCCCAGCCTGGATTGCTTGCTCTTGTATGTTGGAAGTGCCTGGATTGATAAGGCTAGACCAGGAGTGGCCAGTGTCCACCTGAGAGAAATCACACAGGAAAACACCCAATCAAAGAATGAGCAGGCATATGAATAAGAAAAAGCACTTGAGACCCAGGAAAGACCTTCCTCAGATGAAGGAGACCACAGAAGCAGTAGGGAGGTGTAAAGGTAGGGCCCTTGGGGAGGTATCTGCAAAGGTTTCCTGCCTTATTGATTTGCTTGATGGTTTTTACAACTCTCTAGAGAGGATCTGAAACCCGTTTGGAGGGTCTGAGGGAGGTCAGAGGAGTGAGGAAAACTCTTAGGGTTCTCTCACTGATCTGAGGCCTGAAGCCTGCGGCAGGGAGATCTGGCACAGTAAGGAGTGTGTGTGTGTGTGTGTGTGTGTGTGTGTGTGTGTGTGTGTGTGTGTCTGGGGTGAGGGAGGTGTATACACACTACAATGCTGTATGAAGGCCAGAGGATAACTTGAAGGATCTCTCGATCCCTCTCTCTCTCTCTCTCTCTCTCTCTCTCTCTCTCTCTCTCTCTCTC
>NW_021613799.1:0-1120 GCF_004785775.1 Grammomys surdaster | reverse complement strand
CTCTCTCTCTCTCTCTCTCTCTCTCTCTCTCTCTCTCTCTCTCTCTCTCTCTCTCTCTCCATCACATGGGTCTTGGGAACGAATTCAGGACAGCAGCCTTGGTGGCACATACCTTTACCCACCGAACTATCTGACCAGCCTGAAAAACAACTTCTAATAATGGTGATTCAAGGTCAGAGGGATAACTTCGAGAGAAGGCTGAAGGTCCTGGGTGGATTGCAGTGAGTCTCACTGTGTTCAGACTAAAGCCCTGAAGGCAGAATGTGGGCTTATTTCAAAGTGTGGGAGCCATATCCAGCCTATGCTCCACTATGCTTGGTGATACCTAGCAGCCCAAGAGCTGGAGACCCCAAGACAGCTAAACACATGGTCCTCACTTCTGGAGCCAAAGCTCGATACACTGCACTGCAAAGTCCCACACACTGCAAAGGGGCAAAGGAGCACTTTCCTCGGTGACATTCTAATCAGTTCAAACTGGGAGGAAATCTTCCCCTAATCACCCTGAGAAAATCTTTAATTGTTAAAATTCCTTTTTTTCTTCTGCTTAAAGTTTCATTATTTTTAAACAATCCAATTTTACGGGCATTGCATCCTTAATGCGACCTAATTATGGGGGTGTTTGGCAAAGACACAGAGGTGGCTTCCTGCAGGAACTTCCACCTTCACTAGGGAGCCCTGGGGTTCTTACTTCATTGCACACTGCCATTACTCGAGCTTTCAGTGGGAGCTCTGAAAACACCATGTTACAAATAATTAAATCCAGCACAAACTGGAACTGCCCCGGAAGATATGAACAAATTTTCACAAAAGCAACAGAATCATGATAGCTTCATGCTACATCATCAGCCACCTGTGTTCTTCACCGGGGAAATTCTCCTTGCAATCCTCCAAGGAGGGGCAGGAGACTTCACTTTTTAAAAGCAGCCCCAGCAGCAGCCAGATGTGGTGGCACACCCTTTAACCCCAGCATTCCCAGAGGCAGAGGCAGGCAGAGCTCAGTGAATTTGAGCCTGTGGGCCACAAAACAAGTTCCAGGGCAGCCATGGCTGCTACATAGAGAAACCCTGTCTCAAAGAATAGAATAGAATAGAATAGAATAGAATAGAATAGAATAGAATAG
>NW_021613798.1:0-1559 GCF_004785775.1 Grammomys surdaster | reverse complement strand
CTTTGAACTCATTATTCCATATCCATTATTTTATATAGCATAAATTTTAACACATATATATAAACGCTATTGAGGGTCCAAAACATGTTTTCAAGTACAACTGTTTTTCTTCAGTGCTGGGATTGAATCCAGGACCTCATATATGGGGAGCAAGCACTCTGCCAACCTCCAAAAGAACCCACCAGTAACAACAAAACAGCCTTCCAATTATGAAAATGAAAAGATAAAAACAAAACGTGAATTCTAGTGGAATATCAGGCACATATTTCAAAGCAGAACATGACTATGATAGGCTGCTTCTAGCTGATCATTTTCAAAGTAAAAAACGTGGCCTAACATATCTGTGAATGTTACTAACCTCACATAATTTGGCACAGTGTGCCTCCTACTGGGAGTTTCTGACAATTCAGAAGCTCACCCTATTAATTTAGACTTGAGGGGTTTAACATCAATATGTGAAACTTTAAGGGGTTTTACAACTCATCGGCCTATAGTTATTTGATTCTTGTACCCATGCTTATCTTGCAATGCTCCAGGAAGAATTAGAAACAATGCTGTAAAGCCTCCAGTAAACAGTGAGATCTCAACTAATGGCATCAATATCACTACAGTTAACATCTGTATTAATGGCATACAGAAACCATAAAAATTATGTATTGAGGTGTTATTCACACACTATAAAATTACAATTTCCAGGGAGGCATCTCTCTGTAGCTCACGTTTAACTTGAACTTAGAATATTCCTGACCTAGTCTTCTCAGTGTTAGGATTACTAGCCTGTGCCAACATACTCAGTTTACTTTTCTTTAAAAATATATTTTGAAGGCTAGTCATTGAAGTGGAAATTTCTGGTTTCATTGGAGACTCATTTGTGTTTTTCTGGAAACTGTCTTATGAGAAAATGTTTTGCTGAGAACAGACATGTGGTGTTTTTCTGGAAGCTGTCTGGTGAAATGGCATGTGATGTTTTTCCGGAGCGGAGCTTGAGAAGACACGTAATGTTTGGCATGATTATAAGTGTAACCCAACAGTCAGTGGATGCTGCTCTGGCATTGGTTCACCTTGCAACTCTTTGCTGTCCTTTGTTGGGCTTCCCTGAAGCTGGTCTTCACTGAGATTGCTCTTATATTGGTGCATTTCTTTCTTGACTTTGGAGAGAGAAATGCATCAAAGAACTTCTGGTGATATTCCAGATGTTTCTTGCTGCTTCCACTGACTCTTGTCAATTGATCAGCTGGCAGAGCCTCGAGGTTTCTTCTGGATGGAGCCAGTGCTACTGACTTGCCTCTGGCATTTGCTGAGTGGACTGGACTGCTGACTATGAAGATTGGAATCACCTCAATGAACTATTTCTAAACAGATCCATAACCCTGTTTTCTATTAACCTTTCTTTCCCCTATCTCTGGTGGGTGGCAGGCTAGAAGGGAGGTTGAAGTATTTAGAAACCATCTTTAAAGTAGGTTTTGAAAAAATCTAAGCCTAGAAGGCATGGTGCCTCATGTCTTTATTCTCACTACTCAAGAAGCAGAGGCAGTTGGATCCCTGTGAGTTCAAGGAAA
>NW_021613797.1:0-2527 GCF_004785775.1 Grammomys surdaster | reverse complement strand
AGATGGTATATGCCCATGGGAAAAGTAGTGACAAGACTAGGGGATAACCAACTATTTCTTGAATTAATTTGAGGAATTCCTGTCTGGTACTGTAAATAAAATGCAAGATTAGGAAGGGTGATTCTGCATTCTGCCCGCAGCTGGGATGTGGGCACTCTGCCAGGCAGTCAAAACACAGAATACTAGGCTACATTTACCCTATACCACCACTGGGTAGTGGGCTTGGGAAAAGTTCTGATACACCTCTCAGGGGGTGAGAGAATGCAGCCTAGAATGTGGACCTCAGCTTAGATGAGAAACGACTAACGCCGGGCCCGAAGCTGGGTTCCCTAATTACTGGGTGTCTATTTTCTGCTGGAAACCTCATAGAATTGGGAATGGATGGGGCCTATGGGCCTGCAACGAGGAGCCCAGGGCCTCGGTTTCCCAAACACTTGGACATCCAGAGGCTGCTGGGAGTTTCGAGTAGCTGGGGATGGATGGTGTCCTTAGCTTAGCAGTGGTTGTTTGGGAGCAAAGAGGGGCCTTCTACAAGAGACTTAGACTGACACAGTGGCTCTGTAGACAAAAGCTTTCTACATGTTCCCCATGGCAGTTCTTGATGATAGAGACAGTCTATGCTTATCCATACTGTTTACTGACTGTTCATCATGGAAAATTAGAGCATATCACTTCCTCAAGGTAGACCAGAGATTAAATATCTTTGGCAGGAAGGAATGTCCAGGAAGGAAGGCCTATTGGCTAAACCCTCAGAGTCCATCCAGATACCTCATTAGCATGAAGAACTCTATTCAGATGAACGTGGTCTCATTCCTATGTGGGAAATGTGGTCATATGGTCCAGGCCAAAAATCTGGTAGGGAACAGGGAGATGCCCACTGTCTACAGATGGGTGCTGAGGTTTCTGAACACATTCAAACTTACCAAGTTCCCTGGGTTGGTCTGCTACACAACAAGGAAGGTCATACTACCCAGGAGATTTTTTTTTTTTAATAAATGCTCATGACAAACTGACTTTGAAATACTATGTTTATATGAAAAGATTTTTGTTTCTTTCAAATTTGATAAAAGAAACTTCTCATTACTGTGGGCAGTGCTTAATGTAGACTCAAAACTGTCCTAGATACTGATAATGAGAGACCGAGTACTCAAAAATAAATGAGATATCTATGACAAACGGACCATATCTCAAGGATTATAGAACATTGCTAAAGAGCTGACAGAAAGGATGCAAATGCTAGTGGATTGGGGAATGAACATGAACAGCACTCTGGTTACCTGTGCAAGAACTAAACAAGATACATTACTTAAACTTACCAGCATTGGTAGAGGAGAGTTTAATGAACCCACAACCCTAGCTGGCAAACTATTGATGGCTATTGAGGAAGGTAAATTACTTTTATATAAGTATGGCCAGTGAACCTCAGTGTATGATTCCATATCCATCAATTTATGGGCACTATTGACTGGATTTAGGAGACAAAAACTGTGAATTTACAAAATATAGCATGGATTTGAGGGGAATGTATATAAGGGCTTTCTGAGAATAACTTGGCAAGTAGACTAATGGCAAGATACAATTGAGATACAAAATATTAACATGTAGAATCTTTACATTTCATAAAACAACATAAATATAAACATTAGTGAAAATGGGTATTAAAGAAAATGAGAAAACAGACAAAAATATGAATGATCATTCTTTTTTTTATTGGATGTTTTATTTACATTTCATATATTGTCCCCTTACCCCATCCCCCACCTACCCAGGAACCCCCTATCCCCTCACCCCTCCTCCTTCTTCTCTGTGGATGTAACCCCTACCTAACCCCCACTCCCACCTCCCCACCCTCAAAATTGCCACCCCCTGGGGCATCCAGCCTTCATGAGGTCAAGGATCTCTTCTTCCACCTATGCCCAGCAGGGCCCTCCGCTCTTACATATTCAGCTGAAGCCCTGGATCCCTCCCTAAGTGCTCCTATGCTGGTGGTTTAGACCCTGGCCACGGTCGAAACTTGGTATTGTTGGTCTTCTCATGGTGCTGCAAACCCTTTCAGCTCCTTCAGTCTTCACTCTAACTCCTCCATTGAGAACCCCATTATCAGTTCAATGGGTAGTTGTGAGCATCTGCCTCTGAATATGTCAGACTCTTGAAGGCCTCTGAGGAGACATCCATATCAGGCTCTTATCAGCATGCACTTCCTGACTTCCACATCAGCATCTACCTTTGGTGACTGCACATGGGATGGCTACTCAGGTGGAATGGTCTTCAGATGGCCCCTCCTTCAGTTTCTGTCCCTCACTTTGTCTCCATATTTGCTCCCTTGAGTATTTTGTTGCTCCTTCTAAGAAGGATCGAATCACCCCCACTTGATCTTCCTTCTTTCTGAGCTTCATGTGGACTGTGAGCTGCATCTTGGGCATTTCAAGTTTAGCCCAGAACCTTGAAATGCCCAAGATGAATGATCATTCTTTTGTATGCACACACACACACACACACACACACACACACACACACACACACACAC
>NW_021613796.1:0-1029 GCF_004785775.1 Grammomys surdaster | reverse complement strand
CATAGATACCGAATTCATATATACCGATGTCATACATACCGATGTCATAGACACCGATGTCATAGATACCGATGTCATAGATACCGATGTCATAGATTTCGATGTCATTGATATCGATGTTATAGAATGCGATGTTATATATACCGATGTCATAGATACGGATGTCATAGATACCAATGTCATAGATACCGATGCCACAGTTACCGATGTCATAGATACCGATGTCATAGATTTCGATGTCATTGATACCGATGTCATAGATACAGATGTTATAGATACCGATGTCATAGATACCGATGTCATACATATAGATGTCATACATACCGTTGTCATAGATACATATGCCATACATACCATTGTCATAGATAACGATGCCATAGATACCGATGCCATAGATACCGATGTCTTAGATACCGGTGTCACAGTTACCGATGTCATAGATACCGATGCCATAGATACCGATGTCATAGATACCGATGCCATAGATACCGAATTCAAATATACCAATGTCATACATACCGATATCATAGACACCGATGTCATAGATACAGATGTCATAAATATCGATGTCATACATCCCGTTGTCATAGATATATATGCCATACATACCATTGTCATAGATACCGATGCCATAGATACCAATGTCATAGATACCGGTGTCACAGTTACCGATATCATAGATACCGATGCCATAGATACCGATGTCATAGATACCGAAGCCATAGATACCGAATTCATATATACCGATGTCATACATACCGATGTCATAGACACCGATGTCATAGATACCGATGTCATAGATACCGATGTCATAGATTTCGATGTCATTGATATCGATGTTATAGAATGCGATGTTATATATACCGATGTCATAGATACGGATGTCATAGATACCAATGTCATAGATACCGATGCCACAGTTACCGATGTCATAGATACCGATGTCATAGATTTCGATGTCATTGATACCGATGTCATAGATACAGATGTTATAGATACCGATGTCATAGATACCGATGTCATACATAT
>NW_021613795.1:0-1929 GCF_004785775.1 Grammomys surdaster | reverse complement strand
TACATATAAAAGAAATAATTAGAAAACAGAAAAAAGGCCTCACATAATTTTTTTTTAAAAACTGTCAAAAACATTGTCGATTCCATGAGCAAAAGGAATCATCATTATCATTAGAACAACAACAGGAACAAAACAAAGGAGAAAACAAAGCAAAAAACAAAGAAAAACAACAAAAAAAAATCCACCAAAACAAAAAAACAAATAACCAACATCTCACAAAATGTCTTGGAATCCATTATCTCTGTTGTGCATTTATAAGTGAGGTTATATTTCAAGAAAACAAGAGGCATAGAGCTCTGTATTTACTGATTTCTTTTACACTCCTTTATTGAATATTTTTATTTCTTGGGACATATTAGAGAAATACACCTGTGTTCCTACTTTGTTTGTTCAACTTGATCATCCACATAGTAGTACATTTTAACATAGTTAAATTCATGACCACAAAGATACAGCAGGGATACTTTTTTCATCATGAAGTGAGGATCCACTGATTGTGACTCACTATCCACATCAAAAGCCCAATTCTCTGTGTCACAGTGTCTTACTGGGAACTAATAATGAAGTCTAAGCCAAATGCTACTTGAAGAGGCCCATTCCTGCCTGATATTTTAGTGTTACAAGACTGTGAACCACACATGAATACAGGAGGTTCTTAGGAGGGAAAAATTAGTGGTTATGTTATCATCCATAAGAATACATTAAATTCATTCAATACCATCTTAAAGTGGAGGAAGTCAATGTATATAATATATAAAGTTAGCAAAACAACAAATTAATTACGGTAACATAAATAATAAACAAATAACAAAACTTCAAATGTAAACAAAGAAACCATATACTCAAAGTAATCAAAATTCTAAGAAAATCCAAAACACAATTACTAATCTAAGAAACATTCTTTAGCTGCAGATTTTGCAGCCCAGACCTACAGCCTGTTGCTGGCCAAGGAAATATAGTGCAAAGGCAGTCAATGCTGGTAGTAATCTCTTCAAGGTGAATGAGTACATGACTCATTGTGGTGTGGTTTTGATATGGACAAGTCCTTCCAAAGCAAAGCATGAAACGTGTTACTGGTGGTACTGAAAGTCCTTAAAATTCCCTTGACTGATCCTCATGAATTTATCTTTGATGACCCATCAGGACAAGCAAAACTTTACATTCTCAGGCTCCTCATGGATTTCCATCAGATCTTGATGTCCCTCAGCATGTGTCTGAAGCCTTCCAAACATGCACTCTGCCTGGACCAGTGGCTAGACAAAATGAAGGTCTTGTGATATATAGGAACGGAAAGAATGGAAGAAAATGCAGTCCAAGAATGCCAAGGTTACATGGATGAGATGCAATGGTGGTTCATTTGCTTTGCACACTGAGTGTTCTTGGTGAAGAGTTGTGTCTGAGGGAGATCTTGGCCTGGTCTGTCCCCTCTTTGAGCTTTTGGTGGAGTATTTCAGACCTAGAGGAGGAAGAGACAAAGGCCTGGTGAGGACCTGCCAAGTCAGCTATCCAGCAAACACCAGCTTTATTGAGCAGGACAATCCAGTATGACCATTCAGCTAAGGTCATTCCCTGTATCCCCAAAGAAGAAGGTTCAGAGAGCACCTGCACCTGCAATTTTTTTCTCAGATTTAAAAAATAGCTTGCAAGGGAACAATGAACTACCCACTGTACTGGAGTTAAAATAAAAGACCACATTTCTCCAATGGTCCATATATATTATATTGAAAAATAGCTGTGTAGCAATGTGTAAATCGAACACTTTAAAGAAGCATTCTAGGGATCCTAGATACCATTGAAGTGAAGGCTCTTAATGTATCTGAAATATTAGAACCTGCCTTGGTTCTTACTTATGAACCCCTCCATCTGGGAATCCCCAGAAAATCTATCTGCCAGGAACCATGCTCACTGGAGACATACTATAGTCAGCAA
>NW_021613794.1:0-1317 GCF_004785775.1 Grammomys surdaster | reverse complement strand
TGTAAGGACTTTACCAGCTGGGACATTTTGTAAAATTACTTGTTAGCTGCTGCCATTTTTTGGCTCTCTCTGCCTTCTTAAGGGCATTGAAATTGTACTCTTCCAACCCAGTCCTAAGAAAGGCCCATTGAGATTTGCTAACACTATCATGAAAATGATATAATACAAATAGCATTAGCATCTATTGAGAAAATACAGGAAGATAGCCAAGTAGAACTTATGAAAGAAAGATGATACAGTGATACACAATTTCTCTCCCTCCTCACCCCACTTTTTTTATGACTTGATTTCTCTGTGTAAACCCTGGCCAACCTGGTTTTGTCTCTCTTTTCTCCTCTCTCTCCTCTCTCTCCTCTCTCCTTCTCTCCCTCTCTCCCTGTCTCCCTGTCTCCCTCTCACCCTCTCACCCTCTCACCCTCTCTCCCTCTCTCACTCTCTCCCTCTCTTCCTCTCTCCCTCTCCCCTTCTCTCCCTCTCTCTCTCCTCTCCTCTCCTCTCTCCTCTCTCCTCTCGCCTCTCTCTATATATATATATATCTCACTCTCTTTCTCTCTCTCCTCAATCTTTCTATAGATGAGGCTTGCCACAAAAACAGGAATCCACCTGCTTCTGCCTCCAGACTTTTGTATTGTATTGTTGTTTGGTTATGGATTTTCTATTCGTTAAGGGTTTTTGGGAAAAATATCCTCCGGAGTTCAACAGTTTTACGAAAATTTGAAAGCCATTGTTCAAGTGACACCCAAGGGTTTGAACTAATTTTTCTTTTTTTATTTGTGGCCACCTTAGTGTCTCTGACACATGGTGTTTGGAGGGAGTATAAGTAGGACTCAAGGGACTAGGAGAGGGCCTTGGCTTGATTGCATAGCTAAACACTTCTTGGTCTTTTGTGTTCACTGATCTTTATTTCCTTAAGAAAAGGATATTTAGAATTTTTCCTGATGTACATGCTAGTCCGAAGCCTCCTGCTGATTAGTGCCTTCAGCTGAGTCCTGACTGTTCCTACTACTTTGTACCACTGCTGCTGCTATCGCCACATTACTGAACTGGCTTGCTGGTATAGCCATGAAGAGTTTCAGAGTGGATCCAACTGCTGCTGCCAACCTGTGAACAGAGCTGCTCATTAGATGTCATAGCAGATTGGAGTTGCTCCAAAGAACCATTTCGAAACTGGTCCACTTCGTCCATTTACTTTCTTTTTCAATACCTCTGGTGGGTGGTGAGCTAGAAGGAAAGTGATGAAAAGTCATGAAAAACAGGCTTTCAAAAATTGCAGTTACACACTGTCTAGTGGGAATGCTATTGTATTGAAAGATTAAG
>NW_021613793.1:0-1790 GCF_004785775.1 Grammomys surdaster | reverse complement strand
CAGAAATAAATGAACTGGAATAATCAATATTCACCATTCATGGATAATGGTAAATATTGATTATTCCAGTTCATTTATTTCTGATTTACTATTATCTATGACTGATGGCGATTGGTATTTCAGCTTTATTTATTTCTGATTTACCATTGAATATGCATGATGACTATTGATTATTCATGTTCATTTATATCTGATTAAGTATTATCCACAAATGCTGAATATTCATTATTCCTGTTCATTAATTTCTGACTTACTATTATCTATGACTGATGACAATTGATATTTAAGCTTTATTTATTTCTGATTTCCTATTAAATATGAATGATGACCATTCATATTCATTATCATTTATTTATGCTTTACAATTATCCATGAGTCGTGAATATTGATTATTTCTGTTCATTTATTTCTGAATTACTATTATCTATGACTGATGACTATTGATACTTCAGCTTTACTTTTTTCTGATTTCCCATGAATTATGACTGATGACTTTTGATTAATAATGTTTTTATTTCTGATATACTATTATTCATGAATGGTGGATATTGATTGTTCGTGTTCATTGATTTCAGATTTACTCTTCTCTATGACTGATGACAATTGATATTTCAGCTTTATATGTTTCTGATTTACTATGAACTATGACTGATGACTATTGATTATTCATGTTCATTTATTTCTATTTTACTGTTATCCACGAATGGTGAGTAGTGATTATTCATGTTAAATTATTTCTGACTTATTTTTATCTTTGACTGATGACTATTGATAATTCAGCTTTATTTTTTTCTGATTTCATATGAACTATGACTGATGTGTATTGATTATCCATGTTCATTTATTTCTTATTAAGTAATATCCACCAATGGTGAATATTGATTATTCATGTTTATTCATTTCTGACTTACTATTATCTATGACAGATGACTATTGATATTTCAGCTTTATTATTTCTGATATCACATGAATTATGACTGATTACTATTGATTATTCATGTTCATTTATATCTGATTTACTATTATCCACAAATGGTGAATATTGATTATTCATGTTCCTTTATTTCTGATTTACAATTATCCACTAATGGTGAATATTGATTATTCATGTTTATTTATTTCTGTCTTACTATTATCTGTGATGGATGACTATTGATATTTCAGATTTATTTATTACTGATTTACTATGAGCTATGACTGAAGACTTTTGATTATTAATGATCGTTCTTTCTCATTTCCCATTTTCCACGAACACTGAATATTGGTTATTCATGTTCGTTTATTTCTGACTTACCATTATCTATGACTGATGACTATTGATATTTCAGCTTTAAATGTTACTTATTTACTATGAAATATGAAACGATGACTATTGATTATTCATGTTCATTTATTTCTTATTTACTATTGTCCACGAATGGTGAATATTGGTTATTCATTTTAATTATTTCAGACTTACCATTATCTCTGACTGATGACTAACGATACTTCTGCTTTATATATTTCTGACTTCCCATGGACTATGACTGATGAATATTGATTATTCATTTTAATTTATTTCTGGTTTACTATTTTCCACGAATGGTGAATATTGATTATTCATGTTCATTTATTTCTGATTTACTATTATCAACGATTGGTGAATATTGATTATTCCAGTTCATTTTTTTCTGACATAGTATTATGTATGACTGATGACTATTGAGACTTCAGGTTTATTTATTTATGATTTCCCATGAACTATGACTGATGACTTTTGGTTATTCATGTTCATTTATTTCTGATTTACC
>NW_021613792.1:0-1007 GCF_004785775.1 Grammomys surdaster | reverse complement strand
GGTATCAGTGTCTCTGGGAGCACTCACAGTAAGAAGAAGAGGTATCAATGTCTCTGGGAGCACTCACAGTAAGAAGGGGAGTCATCAGTGTCTCTGGGAGCACATACAGTAAGAAGGGAAGGTATCAGTGTCTCTTGGAGCACTGACAGTAAGAAGGGAAGGTAACAGTGTCTCTGGGAGCACACACAGTAAGAAGGGGAGGTAACACTGTCTCTGGGAGCACACACAGTAAGAAGGGGAGGTAACAGTGTCTCTGGGAGCACACACAGTAAGAAGGGGAGGCATCATTGTCTTTGGGAGCACACACAGTAAGAAGGGGAGGCATCTTTGTCTCTGGGAGCACACACAGTAAGAAGGGGAGGTATCAGTGTCTCTGGGAGCACACACAGAAAGAAGGGGAGGCTACCCTTGAGGGGAGAGGCATGTGGAGCCATGTCCCAGCAGAAACCATGGCCACAGGAACGGAAGTAGATGCTGCAACTCTATGACCACGTGTTTATCATCAAAACCGAGTGTCACATACCTACTTGTATTCCAGTGGCAAGTCCCTCTGCCCATGCTCTGGGATACCTCCTCACTCATAGGTCCATGGACTTAGATTTTTTTTTTTATTTCACAGTTCTAGTTTCACAATAGAATCTTTTTTCTTTTTTAAAAAAAGACATATATGAGAAAGAACAAGAAAGGGTGAGCTTATTCAGCAGCAAGTCTCAGAGGCTAAAAACATTCTAGGCCTAGACAATATTGTAGGGAAAATAGAAGTGTTTTGAGCTAGGCCTAAGTTAACAGAGAGAGGCAGTGAGCCTCCCAGACGACAAGTACAACAGGAGAATAAAAAGTTACAATTACAAATCCTTTCCAGGCCGGGCGGTGGTGGCTCACGCCTTTAATCCCAGCACTTGGGAGGCAGAGGCAGGCGGATTTCTGAGTTCGAGGCTAGCTTGGTCTACAGAGTGAGCTCCAGGACAACCAAGGCTACACAGAGAAACCCTGTCTCAAAAAAACAA
>NW_021613791.1:0-2399 GCF_004785775.1 Grammomys surdaster | reverse complement strand
TGATCTAATTCAAGGCCTTGCTATACCACTTTTGGGCATATGCTCAAAGGATTCCATATCCTACTACAAAGACCCTTGATCAGCATTGATCTCCATGAGAGAGGAGACTGTGGGTACATGGGAACAGCAGGGTTCAAGCAGGGGAATTGGTGGAGAGAGTAAAAGAAAGACAACTGAAATCTGGAGGCATTTAAAGAGTTATGTAGAAACCTACTTCAGTAGAAATTCCCTGGAAACTATGAGACTGACCCTAGAAAAATCTCTTAATAATGGGGGATATGGATGTGAAACTCTCCATCTTTTGAAATAAGGCAAATAATAAGGTAAGTAGTCCTAGAAAATCAACACAACCGTAAAACCTTAATCTGACAAATTGTCTTGCCTGTGTTGAGGTAATAGAGGTACCAAACTTTGGGGAGTGGCCAACCAATGACTGGTCTAACTTGTGGCACAAGTCAAGACTGGGAGTCCACACCTAACATTGTGTAGATCCCAAAGAACTCAAGGATAGTAAGCCCAGAGATCCAGGGTAGAACCAAATATGACTGGAAAAAATTTAGAGGAAATAATTCTTAATGATACTCTGCCTTGCCAAGTTGTCATCCAAGGAGGCATAGTTCAGCCACTGACATAACCCTGAAGAAGATGAGGATGAAGGATTCTAGTAGCAAAAAAGGTAGAGGACACCATGAGAAAACCCACAGAATCAACTAACCAGGGCTCATAGGAGCTCATATAGACTGATGTGACATTCGTGGACCCTGTGTAGGTACTCTACATATGTGTTATGGTTGCATGTGTATGGCTGTGTAGATATTCAAGAATCAGGGTTTAGTCAGCTAAGAGACCCAGAATAAATCAAATATGACTGGAATTCTTGTGTGTTCTTATGAGACCCCACCCGAACAGCAAGAGTAGGGGATAACTCTGACTCTTTTGCATGTGCAAGGAATACTTTTTTCTTTACTTTCCTCTTACCTTGTCCAGGATTGGCATGACTCTGAATAGTTTCATTGTAAATTGTTAGGCCATTGTTCAATTGATATCCATGTGAGGCCTGATCCATTGTTGTTTTTTGTTGGTGGTGTTGTTGTTGAAGGGAAATGGAAGATGAGTAGATTTAGGAGAAGGGGAAAGAAGAGGGGATATCTTGACCCTCAGACTGTAGCAGCAGCTTGGGATGCTACAGTTAATGGTTACCAAGCCCAAGCCCTCTTCCTGTGTCTCTCATTCTTAGCACTGGGTTTACACCTGAACACCTAGATTTTTATGTGTGTCCTATGATTCGAACTCAAGTCCTCATTCTTGTAAAGCCAGTGTTCTTACCCCTAATGCCACTTCCCTAGACCTCCCTTTACAGTTTTGAGACATTGCCTTTAACCCCAGAGCTTGCTTATTTTGGCCTGACTGCCTGTCCTGGAGCCTGCCTCTGCCCTCTGATGGCAGAGTACAGAGCTGAGTTCTTGCCGTGGCTTTCCCATAGGTGCTGGGATTGGGACACAGGTCGTCACACTCACTCAGCAAGCATTTTGTCAACTAAGCAATCTCCCTAGCCTCCCTGTGGATCCTACAAGAAACCCAGACTAGTCTAGAGCTCCTGAACTCCAGTAGTCCTTCTGACTCAGCCCCCTCCTCGAGTACTCACATCATCTGTGTTCCACGGATGCTCAGAAACTTAATATTGTTTTTTGTGTTGTTTGTTTCTCACCATAGCCCAGACTGGCCTAGAACTCTGGGAAGTTACACCAGGGAGACTCAAGATCTCCACCAGGGACACCAGGGACTTCTCCAGTGCCATGTCGACTTTGGTGAAGTCCCCAGGCCTGACAGCCTAAATCAGCAGGGGTCTGTTTTCTATGATCCCATATACCAAGGCCCTGCAGCAAAAAGCAGAGCAGAACAGTTTTTCCTGAGTGCAGTGTAGTGACCATATATGGAGGCTGAGACAGAAATTTTGAGGTCTGGATTAGCCTGGAACATTTAGGAAAACCGTTTCTAAGAACATCCTCCATCTAGGTCACAAGATAAAGAAATGGGGAGTCCCCAGGCCCACAAACTGTGTTGCCCCACATGTGAAAGTATAGAGAATCAAAAACTCTACATAGCCAGAAAGCAAAAAAAAAAAAAAAAAAAAAGGAAAGGGAGCAGGAGCAACTGCTGACTTGAGGATCATGGAATGTTCTGGAATTGGAGCACAGTGATGGTTATATAGAATAGTTCTTTTTGTAGAAAATTCAGTAAGTTGCAGAAAGATAAGGCCTAGGTACTGTGATGCATACTTTTAAGGCCAGTGCTCTGGAGGCAGAGGTAGGAGATTTCTGAGTTTGGGGCAAGCGTGAGCTACATAGCAATTTTTCAGGAACTTTGGAGCTACATAGAGAGATACTGTCTCATCAAAA
>NW_021613790.1:0-7155 GCF_004785775.1 Grammomys surdaster | reverse complement strand
CTTTGTGTTTATGCATGATAGTATACAACTTTAATCCCAAGAGAGCAAGGGAAGGTAATTTCTGAGTTCAAGGCCAACCTAGAACAAAGAAATTAATGAATAGTTTTCTTTATTTGGTAAAGGTAAAGAAAAGATTAGTTCCAAGCACAGTTGAGCACAAATCAAGTGTGTGAGACAAGCAGATCTCTGGTTTCAAGGTTAGTCTACAGATCATGTTCCATGACAGCAATACTTAGGCAGTGAGCCATTGAAGCTAGGTTGCTGGGATAAATGCCATTGAACTAGGGTCCCTGTTCCAGCACCAGCAACTGATAGAACTTGGAAGTTTTGGGCATGTTGCTATGGCTTTAGAATCCAGAATAGTAGAGTTTACTTGGACAGCTAAATCAAGTTAGTTTGAGCGAAGAAATTGCCAGTGACTTAGAAACTGTCATCTTTGAGGTATAGTATATTGGAAGTATTTTATGAGAGCACCAACAAGCTGTGTTCCAGATATAGCCCTCCTGAAGTCAGCCAGATAATTTGTAAGAATCTTCCAGGTGGAACTGAAGGAATGAAGGGATCCTGAAGAGCAGTTGAGGCCTTGTCCTGTGTGTGGCTAGGTAAGGCCATTGGGGAAATTGCTGCTTCAGTGTCGGTTGAAGTCCAAGGACTGAAAGGGTTTATACAGTGAAGTTGACTATTGGTACCTTGAAGACTGCCTAGGAGAGGCTCATGGTGGAAGTGCTGCCTGGTGGAAGCAGAAGAACTGGTTGTATTTGAGAGTCCAGTAAAGTGGGATGACCATAAAGAAGAGCAGCAACAGTGGAGTACAATTGGCAGGAGCTTATTGTCACACAGAAACTAGATCTGTAAGGTGAAACCCAAGCTCTTTTTGTAAGAGCCCAGATGATCCTCGGTGAACACTGTGGGATGGCTGATGAGGAAAGCAGCTATCAGGGATTGGAACCAGCACAAGACAAAGGTGACAGTTTCTTTTATACAACACAAATGGATTATAGTTTGCAAACATGAAAAGAGCTGGACATCAGTAAAGTCAATGCAGGAATTGAAATTTTTGCAGTTGGATTTCATACTTCATTTGAAGGAGTATCATCTCTGTGAAGTTTTGAAATGTTTATATATACCCTATGATGTTGTATATATGTGACCTGATGTTAAGCTTTTATCTGATGCTGGAATGAATTTTAGAGAGTTTAGGAGGAGCAAAGGACATTTAGGATTCTGAGCTTTCTTGAGTCTGTACTAGACTATGTGTATTTTGTCATTGGATAGTTCTAAGGTCCTTTGGCTTGGTATAGCCACCATAATCTTTTTATTTTTTTTTTTTGCAGAGACAAATTAGTTCCAGGGAATGGTTTTGATTGTTTCACTATGCTTAGTGTACATAAATTTAGCACTAATCAGATATGTGGCCTTACTGAGGATGGGGTCACTTTGTCATAGGAAGTGTGTCACAATGGAGGATTTATGAAAATCTCAGATCAGGCCAGCTTGGTTAAAATCATCCTCCTGGCAGCCTGTGGAATAGAATAACCTGCCTTCCTTGGCATCTTTAACACTATGTCATCCTGAATGGTGTCTGAATTCCTGCCATCGTTTTAATAGAAGGAATCTTTAGGTTGTCAGTTAGCCCAAATTGACTGTCATTCTCCATAAGAGTTGTCTTACTCATGGGGTCTCTTCTCTGTGATGAATCATTAACTAATATAGAAGTGTGTACCAGAGACTGTGTTATCACTGTGATAGGTCTGTCCATGTTGTTGTTTTTGTTGGAAATTCGATTCTGGCTGTTTGGATGCTTTAAATGGAACCTGAGTTCTTAATCTTAGCCATTCTGACTGGTGTGAGATGGAATCTCAGAGTTGTTTTGATTTGCATTTCCCTGATGACTAAGGACACTGAACATTTCTTTAGGTGCTTCTCGGCCATTAGAATTTCTTCCATTGAAACTTCTTTGTTAAGCTCTATACCCCATTTTTTAATAGGGTAATTTGGTTGTCTGGAGTCTACTTTCTTGAGTTCTTTGTATATATTGGATATTAGCCCTCTATCAGAAGTAGGATTGGTAAAAATCTTTTCCCAATTTGTTGGTTGTCGTTTTGTCCTATTGACAGTGTCCTTTGCCTTACAGAAACTTTGCAATTTTATGAAGTCCCATTTGTCAATTCTTGATCTTAGAGCATATGCCATTGGTGTTCTGTTCAGGAACTTTTCCCCTGTGCCCAAGTATTCGAGGGTCTTCCCCACCTTCTCTTCTATTAGTTTCAGTGTATCTGGTTTTATGTGGAGGTCCTTTATCCACTTAGACTTGAGCTTTGTACAAGGAGATAAGAATGGATCAATTTTCATTCTTCTACATGTTGTCCTCCAGTTGAACCAGCACCATTTGTTGAAAATGCTGTCCTTTTTCCACTGGACAGTTTTAGCTCCTTTGTCAAAGATCAAGTGACCATAGGAGTGTGGGTTCATTTCTGGGTCTTCAATTCTATTCCATTGATCTTCCTGCCTGTCTCTGTACCAATACCAGGTAGTTTTTATCACTATTGCTCTGTAGTACAGCTTGAGGTCAGGGATGGTGATTCCTCCTGAAGTTCTTTTATTGTTGAGAATAGTTTTCGCTATCCTGGGTTTTTTGTTATTCCATATGAAATTGAGAATTTTCTTTTCTAACTCTCTGAAGAATTGAGTTGGGATTTTAATGGGGATAGCATTGAATCTGTAGATTGCTTTTGTCAAGATGGCCATTTTTATTATATTAATCCTGCCAATCCATGAGCATGGGAGATCTTTCCATCTTCTGAGATCTTCTTCGATTTCTTTCTTCAGGGACTTGAAGTTCTTGTCGTACAGGTCTTTCACTTGCTTGGTTAGATTTACACCAAGGTATTTCATATTATTTGCAACTATTGTGAAGGGTGTCATTTCCCTAATTTCTTTTTCAGTCTGTTTATCTTTCATGTAGAGGAAGGCTACTGATTTGTTTGAGTTGATTTTATAACCAGCCACTTTGCTGAAGTTGTTTATCAGGTTTAGGAGTTCTCTGGTGGAAGTTTGGGGGTCACATAAGTATACTATCATATCATCTGCAAATAGCGATATTTTGACTTCTTCCTTTCCTATTTGTATCCCTTTGACTTCTTTTTGTTGTCTAATTGCTCTGGCTAGGACTTCCAGTACTATATAGAATAGGTAGGGGGAGAGTGGGCAGCCTTGTCTAGTCCCTGATCTTAGTGGGATTGCTTCAAGTTTCTCTCCATTTAGCTTGATGTTGGCTACTGGTTTGCTGTAAATTGCTTTTACTATGTAAATCAGAAATATATGAAGCTGAAATATCAATAGTCATCAGTCATAGATAATAGTAAGTCAGAAATAAATGAACATGAATAATAAATATTCAGCATTCGTGGATAATAGTAACTCAGAAATAAATGAAATTGATTAATCAATAGTCATCAGTCATAGTTAATTGTAAACAAGAAAAAATAAAGCTGAAATATCAGTAATCATCAGTCATAGATAATAGTAAGTCAGAAATAAATGAACATGAATAATCAATAATAACAATTCGTGGATAATAGTAATTCAGAAATAAATGAAAATGAACAACCAATAGTCATATGTCATAGTTAATAGGAAATCAGAAATATATAAAGCTGAAATATGAATTGTCATCAGTCATAGGAAAGAGTAAGTCAGAAATTAATGAACATGAATAATCAATATTCAGCATTCGTGGATAAGAGTAAATCAGAAACAAATGAACTTGATTAATCAATAGTCATCAGTTAGAGTTCATGGGAAAGCAGAAATAAATAAAGCTGAAATATCAATTGTTATCAGTCACAGATAATAGTAATTCAGAAATAAATGAACATGAATAATCAACATTCAGCATTCGTGGAAATAGTAAATCAGAAAAAAATGAAATTGATTAATCAATAGTCATAAGTCATACTTAATTGTATACAAGAAAAAATTAAGCTTAAATATCAGTAGTCATCAGTCATAGATAATAGTAAGTCAGAAATATATGAACTTGAATAATTAGTAATAACAATTCGTGGATAATAGTAATTCAGAAATAAATGAACGTGAACAAAAAGTCATATGTCATAGTTAATAGGAAATCAGAAATATATAAAGGTGAAATATCATTAGTCATCAGTTATAGATAATAGTAAGTCAGAAATAAATGAACATGAATAATAAATATTCAGCATTCATGGATAATAGTAAATCAGAAACAAACGAGCTTGATTAATCAATAGTCATCAGTCAGAGTTCATAGTAAATCAGAAATATATAATGGGGAAATATCATTAGTCATCAGTCATAGATAATATTAAGTCAGAAATAAATGAACATGAATAATCAACATTCAGCATTCGTGGATAATATTAAATCAGAAACAAATGAACATGAACAACCAATAGTAATATATCATAGTTAATAGGAAATCAGAAATATATAAAGCTGCAATTTCAATAGTCATCAGTCATAGATAATAGTAAGTCAGAAATAAATGAACATGAATAATCAATATTCAGCTTTCATGGATAATAGTAAATCAGAAATAAATGAAATTGATTAATCCATAGTCATCAGTCAGAGTTAATTGTAAACAACAAAAAAAGCTGAATTATCAATAGTCATCAGTCATAGATAGTAGTAAGTCAGAAATAAATGAACAAGAATAATCAATAATAACAATTCGTGTATAATAGTAATTCAGAAATAAATGAACAGAAAAAATGAACTTGATTAATCAATAGTCATCAGTTAGAGTTCATGGGAAAGCAGAAATAAATAAAGCTGAAATATCAATAGTCATCTGATATAGAGACAGAATTGGTTTTTAAATAAAGATATTGACAGAATTGTTTATTACATAAATATATTGACAGAATTGGTTATTGAATCAAGATACTGATAGAATTGGTTATTAAATAAAGATACTGACAGAAATGTTTTTTAAAAAGTTATTGACAAAATAGGTTTTTAAATAAAGATATTTATATAATTAGTTATTAAATAACGATATTGACAAAATTGTTTATTAAATAAATATATTGACAGAATTGTTTATTAAATAAATATATTGACAGAATTGGTTATTGAATACAAATACTGACAGAATTAGTTATTAAATAACGATATTGATAGAATTTTTTTAACAAAGTATATGTACAGTATTGCTTTTTAAAAAAAGATATTCACAGAATTGGTTTTAAAATAAAGATATTGAAAGAATTGGTTTTTAAATAAAGATATTGACAGAATTGGTTATTATACAATTGATTATTAAATAAATATATTGACATTTTGGTTATTAAGTAAAGATGTTGACAGAATAGGTTATTACAGAATTGATTATTAACTAAAGATATTGACAGAACTGTTTATTAAATAAAGGTATTGACAGAATTGGTTATTACAGAACTGAATATTATATAAAGGTAATGACAGAATTGGTTTTTAAGTACAGATATTGACAGAATTGGTTTTAAAATGAAGATATTGACAGAATTGGTTATTAAATAAAGAAATTGACATAATTTGTTTTTAAATAAAGATATTGACAGAATTGGTTACCACAGAATTGATGATTAAATAAAGATATTGACAGAAATGTTTATCAGATAAAAATATTGACAGAACTGTTTATTAAATAAATATATTGACAGAATTGGTTATTTAAAAAGATATTGACAGAATTGGTTAGTAAATAAAGATATTGACAGACAGAATTGGTTATTATATATAGATATTGACAGAACTGGTTATTAAATAAACATATTGACAGAATTGGTATTTAAATAAATATATTGATAGAATTGATTTTTAAGTAAAGATAGTGACAGAATTGATTTTAAATGAATATATTGACAGAATTGTTTATTAAATAAAGATACTGACAGAATTGTTTATTAAATAAAGATATTGTCAGAATTGGTTATTAAATAAACATATTTACAGAACATGTTTTTAAATAAAGATATTGACAGAATGGGTTTTTAAAAAAATGTATGGACAGAATGGCTTATTCAACATATTGACAGTATTGGTTTTTAAATAAAGAGGTTGACAGAATTGGTTTTTAAATAAAATATTGACAGAATTTGTTATTAAATAAAGATTTTGACAGCATTTGTTTTTAAATAAAAATATTGACAGAATAGTTTATTAAGTAAAGATATTGACTGAATTGGTTTTTAAATAAAGATATTGACAGAATTGTTTTTTAAATACAGATATTGACAGAATTGGTTTTTAAATAAAGATATTGACAGAATTGGTTATTACAGAATTGATTGTTAAATAAATGTATTTACAGAAATGGTTTTTAAATCAAGATATTGACAGAATTGGTCTTAAATAAAATATTGACAGAATTGGGTTTTAAATAAATTTATTGAGATAATTTTTTTAAAATAAAGATATTGACAGAATTGGTTATTAAATAAATATATTGACAGAACTGTTTATTAAATAAAGATATTGACAGAATTGGTTATTAAACAAAGATATTGACAGAATTGGTTTTTAAATAAAGATATTGAAGGATTTGGTTATTACAGAATTGATTATTAAATAAAGATATTGACAGAATTGGTTATTGAATAAAAATATTGACAGAATTGATTATTACAAAATTGATTATTAAATAACGATATTGACAGAATTGGCTTTAAATAAAGATATTGACAGAATTGGTGTTTAAATAAAGTTGTTGACAGAATTGATTTTTAAATAAATATATTGACAGAATTAGTTATTTCATAATTAGTTATGAAATAAAGATATTGATGGAATTGTTTATTAAATAAAGATATTGACAGAACTGGTTATTTAATAAATATATTGACAGAATTTTTTATTAAATCATGATATTGAGAGACAGAATTGGTTATTAAATAAAGATATTGACAGAACTGGTTTTTAAATAAAGATATTGACAGAATTGGTTTTTTTTTTTATTTTTTTATTGGATGTTTTATTTACATTTCCTATGTTGTCCCCTTACCCCACCCCCCACCCACCCCGGAACCCCCAATCCCCTCACCCCTCCTCCTTCTTCTCTGTGGATGTAACCTCTATCTATTCCCCCCCACTCCCACCTCCCCACCCTCAAAATTCCCACCCCCTGGGGCA
>NW_021613789.1:0-9057 GCF_004785775.1 Grammomys surdaster | reverse complement strand
CCTCTTCCTCCTCTTCCTCAGAGCTACCTGATTCATCTTCACCTGGGCCTAAGGATTGCAACCCTGTGCTCCACATCTCTTGCTACAAATTGTCTGCTATGGGCCATATTTTATCAGTGCCCTCCTAGACTTCTAGGATAAGGGAATCATCACTGGGTTGGAGGTTGTTTATTTTTCTAAACTGTTCCCTCTCAGCTACATTTAGAAGCCCAAGAGATTCCTTAGATGACCTTAAACTTTATTTCTACCTTTACCTCACCCACTTCTCACAGGTGTTTTGTCTCTTCCTTTATGCCCTTGTGGTCACGGTACGACTATCTCTTCCTCCCTGGAATCAGAAGATCCTAAAAACTCACTTTCTTTGATAAAACACTTGGACTAATCACAGCTCACTTAAAGGCTTTGGACTCCATACTCGGTTATCTCCCTTTAAGGAAGCCACTATGAATAGAGCAGAACATCATTATTGAAGCTGATTTTTGTTGAGGGAGAGGGCAGTTATATTTGGTTCTATTTATCATTCTGGCTTATCTTGCTTCTAGTTTCTGGTTAACCAGTCAGTGTCAGTTACAGCCTCCTTCTTCTTTCATGTGCCTCCAATTAAACCAGTCACTAATTGGCTACCACCACAAGTGTGCTACTATTGACCCAGCACATCTTGCAAGGAGGAAACATTATAGGCTGAAGGTTTTATTCCAGGATTGTTTTCCCCTCCCTTCACTTCTCCATAAATTTCCCAACCTACCATGGCTGCAAGATTCACTCCTCTCCCATCCCTTTCAGAAAAATAGCAAGCCTCTTCTGGATATCCACTGAACAAGACATAATATGTGAAAATACTAACAGGCATAATTACTCATGTCAAAGCTAGGCAAGGTAATTAAGTAGGAGGACAACAATGGGAAGGTTAGCCAAAGAGGAGTCAGTCTCTCTCTCTCTCTCTCTCTCTCTCTCTCTCTCTCTCTCTCTCTCTCACACACACACACACACAGGGTATCTCCCCAGTATGACTCCTTTCATGAATTACAAGGTGATACTGATATGCACAGGTTTAATCAAGTTGAATACCTTCATAGGGGTTCACTTCAATTTGTGTTTTTAATGCCTTTGAAGAACCCCAAAATGTGCAAAGTATTTACACACATTAGTTATATTCATAGGGTTTTCTCCATGTATGTGATCGTTTATGCCTTTGAAGATGATAGTGGTATGTGAAGTCTTTACAGCACTGGTGAACTTTCTAACGTTTCTCTCCAGTATGTGTTCTTTTATAACTCTGAATATTACTTTTATGTGTAAAGGCTTTACCACACTGTTTACATTCATAGGGCTTCTCTCCAGTATGTGTTCTTTTATGACTCTGAAGATGAATGTTCTGTGCAAAGGCTTTACCACATTGTTTACATTCATAGGGCTTCTCTCCACTATGTGTTCTTTTATGATTCTGAAGATTACTGTTCCATGCAAAGGCTTTACCACACTGTTTACATTCATAGGGTTTCTCTCCAGTATGTGTTCTTTTATGACTCTGAAGATAACTGCTCCATGCAAAGGCTTTACCACATTGTTTACACTCATAGGGCTTTTCTCCAGTATGTGTTCTTTTATGATTCTGAAGATGAATGTTCTGTGCAAAGGCTTTACCACATTGTTTACATTCATAGGGCTTCTCTCCACTATGTGTTCTTTTATGATACTGAAGATGACTGTTCTGTGCAAAGGCTTTACCACATTGTTTACATTCATAGGGCTTCCCTCCAGTATGTGTTCTTTTATGATTCTGAAGAACACTGTTCTGTGCAAAGGCTTTACCACACTGTTTACATTCATAGGGCTTCTCTCCAGTATGTGTTCTTTTAGGGCTTTGCAGATGTCTGTGGCATGCAAAGGCTTCACCACGTGTGTTACAATCACAGGGTTTCTCTCCTCTGTTTCTTCTCCTATGCATTTCAAGACCACTCTCATATACTAAGGCTCCAGTAAGCATTCTTTTATGTATCTGAGGATGACTGTGACTTGAAAGCACTTCATTACATTGAACATTTTGATAGGTTTTCTCTCCAGTGTGAATTCTTTCTTCCCTTTGAAGATGCCTGTGACATACAAAATCTTGATCACTTTGCATATATTTAGAAATTTTATCTACAGTATAAATTCTTCCATGCCTGTGTATGTGATTGGCCCTTTTGGAAGTTTTACCCCATGTATTATATTACTGAATATTTTTATATGTATGAATCACTTTTAGAGTGTTTTCTAAATGTAATGAGAAATCAGATATAACAGAGTTTCATCATTTTGTTTATGTCCATGGTGTTCTCCTTTATTATGGGTTCCATTACATCTTTAAGGATATCTGTTATTGTAAAAATATTTATTTCATGGCTCACATTCATAGCAATCTTTTCTCATATGATTTTTAAAAAATATATTTAAGAAACCGTGAAAGAACTCACAGCTTTTAAACAATGACTGCAGCCAGGCAGTGGTGGCGTATATCTTTAATCCCTGCACTTGGAAGGCAGAGGCAGGTGGATTTCTGACTTCAAGGCTAGTCTGGTCTTCAGAGTGAGTTCCAGGACAGCCAGGGCTATACAGAGAAATCCTGTATTGAAAAACTAAAAAAAAAGAAAAGAAAAAGAAAAGAAAATCATATCAAGTTCAACAAATCTACTGAAAGTGGGAATAATAACTTATCATCAAAATGTTCTGGGAGAGAGAGAAGTACAGGGTTTCTATCAATATCTTTAAATAATTGGGAACTGCATCCTCTATATAAAAATATAGATAAATAGATAGATAGATAGATAGATAGATAGATAGATAGATAGATTGATTGATAGATAGATGAACAGAGATGTATGTGCCTTACAATATACTATTAAAGGTAGAATAACAAATAAAAGGTACCCATATTGCATTCACACAATTTGAATTTTTGTACTCAAGAGACATGTGTGGTATTCACATTAAGTTTTCTATGCAAATTTCTCAACCCTTATGAACTTCCACTATCACGAAATTACCTACCTTCCTACATGTATGTGAGTAACATCTCCTTTATTGTGCACTGCTTGCTCATGAGAAGGATGTGGATGTATACACATAATACATTCAAAGTGTATCCTTCTTGTAATATTTACAGGTATTAAGATTAAACAGACTGGCAGATCTGCATTTTAGTGTCAATGGGGCTTTGCTTCAAATAGTACTATCGGTTAAGGCACTGTTTCCATGTATTCTACACTGAAGAATGCACTGCAAACAAAAATAGAATACCTGTCATAGAGGTACATGCATTTGTTAGAATTAAATACTCAATATCTTTAAAGCTCTGCTTATTTACACTGTCAGTTTTTTTTCTTTCTTTTTTTGTTTTTCTTGGTTCTTTTCAGACAGGGTTTCTTTGTGTAGCCCTGGCTGTCCTGGAACTCACTGTGTAGACCAGTCTGGCCTCGAACTGAGAAATACGCCTGCCTCTGCCTTCCAAGTGCTGGAATTAAAGGTGTGAGCCACCATCACTTGGCCTACACTGTTGTTTTTAACAAAACATCAAGAACACATGGAGATTTCTTCAGAGGCATATTTGGATCACCACATAAATAAATATTACCTTCCATATCTTCTAGAATTTTGAGAATTCTTTTCATAACTGTGGTCTTCCCAATAATAGCCTGAAACATAGTACCAGAAAATGTATGATATGAATTTAGGCAAAATTTAAGGTACTCTCTTCAGTGAACCTTAAACCACGTCTGATTCATTCACCTCATTCTTCCCCCTTCTCAATTGAAATTATAGAAGAGCATCAACAACAACAAAAGAAGCAAGCAAAAAGACTAACAAACAAACATACAACCAAGAAACCAGTTGCCTTCTGATTTTAAAAAGTAAAACAACATTAACAGTCTTACTTATAGCAGTGAGGTTCCTGAAGGTCTCCAGCATCACCTCTTTGTAGAGCTTCTTCTGGGAAGGATCCAGCAAAGCCCATTCTTCCCGAGTAAAGTTTACAGTCACATCCTCATAGGTCACTGCATCCTAAAACATCCCGTACATGTGAATAAAAGAAAGCATGGCGCTCACATAGTCAACATATATTTCATTGATATTGCATTCAAATGATTCCCACTTTTCCTCCAGTTACTTCCTGACACAGAAGTTATAATGTAATTACAAAGCCTTTTTAGAAGGAAGTGAATTAAAAGGTTCACTTCTCCCATTTCTTTATCTTTTCAATAGGATATACATTTGCAAGAAAAAGACCAATTAACAGATAGAAAGAGACAAGCAAACAGATCAACAGTACTAAGCACACATCATATTGTATGAATAATTACCAACTACAAAAAGTAAAGAATTATTTGTCAGATGGTTATTTATTATTTATTTATTTTTGCTATGGGAATCCTATTTATACATGAGTATGGAAGGTCTTTCCATCTTTTTAAATCTCGAATTCTTTCTTCAGGATTTGAAGTTCTTTTTGTATAGATCATTGACTTGCTTGGTTAGAGTTATACCATAATACATTATATAATTCGTGGCTATTGTAAAGTCTATTGTTTCCCTTGTTACTTCTCAGCCCAATTATCATTTGAATAAGGGACAGCTACTGATTTCCTTGAGTTGTTTTTTTTTTTTTTCCCTTCCAGCCACTTGGCTGAAGGTGTATATCAATTGTAGGGATTCTCTGGTCGAATTTTGGGGATCACTTATGTATAGAATCTTATCATCAACAAATAGCAGTACTTTGACTTCTTCTTTTCCAATTTGTATTCCCTTGATCTCCGTTAGTTGTTTTATTGCTTTTGCTATAATTTAAATGTTTATATTGAATACATAGGGAGAAAGTGGGCAGCCTTGTCTTGTACCTGATTTTCGTGGAATTGCTTTAAGGTTCTCTCCATTTAGATTGATGTTGAAGGACCAGGCACACATGAGATGCAAATTCATGCAAACAAACAAAATACTCATATTTATTCCAACATAAATTCAAAACCAACACAACAAGTAGGAAGCTGCCATGACCTACAATCCAATGACTCAGCAGGATTAGGCAGTATCACTGTCATCAGTACATGACTTCCTGGTAAACAGAGTGATATTCTCTGTCAAATTTCAAAATGCAAGATATGGGTGAAGCTCAGCAAAACAGCGTATGCTTGACATATACAAAAAAACCTATATTGTCAGCTGATAATATCAAACAACATCAGCCAATAGTACAAACCCAAAAACAACAACCAAAAAAAGCTATTTGCAGGACAGCCAAAGCTATAGAGAAAATCATTGTCTTCTAAAACAAACACAAAAAGAACAAAACTAAAAATAGTAAAACATTAAGCTAACAAAAATTTAGCCATAATGTTATTATGCACTATACTAAGGCTATCATTGTGTTATTTAAAAACTGAGTTCTGTGCTTCCATTTCTGGTTGTAATCATTATTTAAGCATCTCCAGACTCAATGTTTTATAAGTATTGCTCCACATTTATTCTCTGATTTGTCAATAAAAGCCAATAAGCCACTGACTGAGTAGGTAAGAGAATAAGCAGAACTTCCTCTCAGCCATGGAATGGGGAAAGAAAATGGGAGAGGGGATTCAGTATAAGGAGGGTCCATGAGACCTCGTGAGAAAACACTTCAAGCCTAGAGAGTCAGATCAGTACTAAAATGCAAGCATCACTAGGAATTTGACTAGAAAGTAGCCAGATTAGCTTAGAGGATGAAAATAAAGGAATATAGTTCATTTAGTTTGCACACAAAGCTTGATAAATGAAAATAATACTCCAGTTTAAATTTTCTGACTTAGTATTTCATGCTCCTTGAATAGATCTTCAGAGGTTCAGCTGATCCCAAACCAGCAACAGTGAAAAGAAAAAAAGAAAGAAAGAAAGAAAAAGAGAGAAGAAATGCAGAGGCAGTTCTTTTAAGAAATCCCTGCTGAGTCAAAAACAAGTTGCCCTTCAATACAAGCCAGCTTCCCAGACTGGACAGTTTCCTAGCTAGGCATGAGGCTACATTCCTTTGAGAACTGGCTCATGCTGGCCTGACTCACACTAGACAGAATAGCAAAAACATCTGTGATACCTACCAACAACTTCCCAGAGAATGGCAGGGTCAGATCTATTGAAGCATCTATGGGTAATGAGATGGAAAAGAATATTCCATTGAAGTGGACTTAGCTGGTATAGCTATTTTACCATCTGACAAAATAGACATCAAATGAAAATTAATTTAAAGCAATGCAGGACATTCCATGTTCATTAAGAAAAAAAATCCAAAAGGAGGATGTTTCAATACTTATATGTATGTCCAAAACATGCGAGCACCATAGTTAGAAACACGCATTGACCCTCATGTATTGATAATGGGAGGTTTCAATATCTCATGACCACCAAAGGACAGGCCCTCCAGACTGAAAGTAATCAGAGAAATGCTACAGCTGACTGATGTGAAAAAACAAAGAAACCTCACAGATATTTACAGAACATCCCATCCAAAAACAAAAGAATATACATTTTTTTCTCAGCACCTCCCAAACTGACCAAATCATTGAATACAAAACAAGTCTCCATAGATACCAGAAAATCTGAATAACCACCCTGCATTATCAGCCAGTCATGATAAAAGCTGCACATCAATAATAGAAACAACCGAAGGTGGCTTACAGACCCTTTGAAGCTGAACAACTTTCTACTATACTCATAATATAACATACGTTAGAAGAACTCTAAAGAAGCAAGTGAAAGACCTGTATGATGAAAAATGACAAACCTTTGAAGAAAGAAATGGAAGAATATATCAGAAGATGGAAAGATCGCTCAAGCTCATAGATCAGTAGGATTAACAGAGTGAAAATGGCGATCTTACCAAAAGCAAACTACAGATTCACCACAATCCCCACCAAAATCCCAAAAGAATAGTTTACAGATCTTGAAAGGACAATTCCAGCTTTGTGTGGAAGAACAAAATCCCAGGAGATTTAAAACAATTCTGAACAATAAGAGAATTGCATGGCATTTGGATAAAAACAGACACAGTGATCTATGGAATAGAACTGAAGGTGCAGAAATAATCCCAACAACATACGGGCACCTAATTTTTAATAAGAAGCCCAGAATCACACAATGGGAATAAAGACAGCATCTTCAATAATGAAGCTTGTTACATTTTATCTTTGCATACAGAAGACAGCAGATAGGTCCATATTCATCAGCTTGTACAAAACTCAAGTTGAAGTGACTCAAAGACCTCAACATAATAAATCCAGTCAAACTGAAACTGACAGAAGAGAAAGTGCATAAAAGCCTAAATACACAGGTATAGGAGACATCCTTCTGAATGAAATGCCAATAGTACAAACACTAAGATCAATACTCTTTTGGTTGGGAGCCTAGCCTTTAACGGCTCAGCCATCTCTCCAGCCTGATCGATGCTTTCTAAATACAACATCATGAAAGTGGTACACTGCCAGGAACCACCCCAGTTGGGTATGGGAGTTCCTGGGATGAGGGTCCTTGAAGGCTAGGTGGGTTTTCGCTTCAGTCTGTAGAACTTGCCACACAGATTGTAGTGGGGTTGGTGTGGCAGTACACTTTTGTAAGGTGAAAAAAAGACACTCGAGCTGGAGAGATGGCACAGTGGTTAAGAGCACTGACTGCTCTACCAGAGATCCTGAGTTCAATTCCCAGCAACCAAACCGTGGCTCACAACTGTCTGTAATGGGATCTGATGCCCTCTTCTGGTGTGTCTGAAGGCAGCAAGAGTGTACTCATATAAATAAAATCTTTTAAAAACAAACAAACAAAAAAAAAAACAAAGAGACCTCCCACGATTGTTCCTGTAAAGATCAATAGAACTGAGAGAAGGAATGAATGATGGAGAAAGTGGATGTATTAGAATATCTCTGAGGCAGGGGACTAACTAGACTAAGAATTGCTGCCTAACAATGGAAAGTTGAAGAAGACAGTAGTGTTTAACTCTATGTGGCTGAAAGTCTGACCGGATCTTCAGCAAATACCAGAATTCCAAAGCAATAGGCTCTAATGACATTAAAACTCAACTTGATAGCCACTTTTTGTATAATATTGACAATTATATATTTTAATGACAATACATTAGGTCAGCTTTCCCCTGAGTTTTCTCTATATCCCTTCCAACAACTTCCCCAGGTGATTTTCCTTGTTAAGAATGTGTGATTAAGTATGCACAAATCTCCGGGTGGTGGTGCACGCCTTTAACCCCAGCACTTGGGAGGCAGAGGCAGGCGGATTTCTGAGTTAGACGCCTGCCTGGTCTACAGAGTGAGTTCCAGGACAGCCAGGGCTACACAGAGAAACCCTGTCTCGGAAAAAGCAAAAAAAAAAAAAAAAAAAAAAAAGCTGTATGCACAAATATATAAATAAAATTTTCTAAGTCCATTCTGTTGTGTGCATGTATAACAACTTCAGAACTGGCCATGTTTCACTGAATACTCAAATAGTGAGGTCATCTTTCTTTCATGCTAATTCTTCCAGTTGCTGGAGAGTTTTACAATTTAATGAGCAAGAGGATATTGGGGGCAAAGTTGTTTACACCCACAGTGTACAAGGGAATCCAGGAATATTAAACACACATTAGACACTTCTCAGTGAAGGAAATAAAATAACTTCATTCAATTCAAAATGCTCAGAGTGTATTTCTTTTCTTTCTTTCTTTCTTTCTTTCTGTCGTTTTTGCTTTCTCTCCCTCTCTCTTTTTTTTTTTTTGGTTTTTGGAGACAGGGTTTCTCTGTGTAGCCCTGGCTGTCCTGGAACTCACTCTGTAGACCAGGCTGGCCCCTAACTCAGAAATCCACCTGCCTCTGCTTCCGAAGTGCTGGGATTAAAGGAGGGCATCACCATCGCCGGCCTCAGACTGTATTTCTTAAGGACCTCTTAAACTGTTTGCCACTTGAACGCAGACCTTCCTTACCTACCTTTAGCTATAGAGGCGGTCCTTATCCGCCTTCTGCAGACTAGTTAGTTATCCCACACTCTTTCTTCCTAAGAGTGGTTATCATCCTTAGGTGA
>NW_021613788.1:0-4624 GCF_004785775.1 Grammomys surdaster | reverse complement strand
ATTTTTATATATTTACATTTTACTATAAGAAGATAATCTGAACATATTATTAGAAAGATTTCCCTCCAAATACAGAAATTGAAAAGTCTACTTTGTCTCTTATGCCACCTCATCTTACTATCTACTGTGAACAGTTTACATACCATTCCTGACCTTTTCCTGAGTCTAAATGAAAACACACACACACACACACACACACACACACACACGAGTAGACACATAATGGTGTATGTTTTTCCTAAATAGCACATATTTATGGGTTATCATATGAATTCTACTCTGAGATTTCTCACTGAAGTTCCCTTTTCTCTTTTTTGAGATATTACCCAGGCTGGTCTCAGACTTATGGGCTTAGGTGACCGCCTGCTCAGCTTCTTGAGTATCTGGGCCTATGGGCAGGTACCACCCCTACCTCCAGTTGTCTGATGCAGTGCTTCTCAACCTTCCTAATGCTGAGACCCTCTGAAACAGTTCCTCATGTTGTGGTGACTCCCAACCATAAAATCAATTTGTTGCTACTTCATAACTAGTGTTGCTGCTGTTATGAATCAAAATGATATCTGTGTTTTCTGATGGCCTTAGGTGACCTCTGTGAAAGGGTTGTTCAACCCCACAAAAAGGTTAAGACCCACAGGTTGAGAATCATTGGTCTAATTCCTTCTATATTGACATACTTTTTTTTTTTTTAAATGTCACACATGCTAAGCAATCCGTGTCTCACGGAGTATTGATTCACACTCTGACCCGCCTGTTCTGTATCCGTGTCTCACGGAGTATCACTTCACACTCTGACCCGCCTGTTCTGTTCCCTTTGTTGAGACAGGGTCTCATGCAGCCCAAGCTGGCCTTGCACTACCTGTAAAGCTAATGATGGCCTTGAACTCCTGATCCTCCTGCCTTCTACTCCAAGGCACTGAGAATATGGACCTGAACTTCAGTGTTTGCTCACTAGATGAGTGGTTGAACCTAGCACCAGAACATCCCAGGCAGGTGCTCCACTACTGAGTTATGTCCTTGTACTAGTTTTTTTCCCTTGCAAAGACTGCAGAGTTCTCTTACTTGTTTAAGAGAAAAGGACTACTTGACAGGAACTGGCCAAGATTCTTCACATTTGATCCTGGTAACCTTTAAGAAAGCAATTACCATGACAAAAAAGGTCGCTCTTCCAGGCATTCTGGTTCCTGATTTAATAGCATTTAACCTGACAGCACAGCTAGTGGCCGAGGCTTCCAATACGTGTGACGTGATTTTGATCTATTCCATTGCTCCATCTTCTATGCCTAATATAATTGCTTTAGGGAAACAAAAGCCCACTGAAACAGCCTTCCTTCCTTCTTCAGAATCTGATCAGTATACTGTTCATCTGATAGTTAGAGAAATAACACTGGGCAGAGAATCTTCTGGAACATCTGCTGAAAGTGAGGGTGCTTACTCTGACATCAGTGTTCTATTAAATAAAACAGATAGATTAGAGAAAAAAAGTTCACTGAGAGCCTTTCCCTGGGTTCAAGTCCTCTGAGCCAAGGGCTCTTGCTAACAGCTAACTCTAGTACTCAGAGTGGGAGGTCTGGAAGAGCCCTTATTCAAGAAATTCAAAGTCCCTTGTCCCCTCTGTCCAGTGATCCCATTGTCCATGAAACCCTTCACAGGCACTCCTGGCTTTGCACAGCATTGCCTTGACTCAGCAGGACCCCAGAGCACACCAGCACCCCAGAACTGAATGCACCTCAAGAAGAGAACTTACAAAAAGAAAAGCAAACTTGCCCACTTTCCAGAGAGCTGGAAATCCTGTCTCAGCACCTGGTTGGGATGCAGCAGTATCTTTTTGAGCTCATGGATTTTCTACACAAGGAGAAACGCGTCTCTTCCACTTATCCACCCTCTCAGGATCCTCCGTACGTCTACCTCATTTACCAGGTAACATCTTGTTGGAGGAACTTCCACTATGCAGGAAGCTCCTTCATCCAGTCTGTCCTGCCAGCAACACTGCGGGGAGGGGGGGAGAGCTCTGAGTGAAGCCCAGTGACCTGTTAGAGCAGTTTGCCATTCCTCTGTACAGTTAGATGGACGTTAGCTGACCAGAAGTGCTCACACCAGGGTTTAGCAGGGTTTTATCATATCCTTGGTGTGGAAATTAATGACTATACTCTGTTGACTTATTTAGGGGAAAAAATAGGGTTAATTGTCTGTTCATTATGAAAACCTTTGGGGGGAAGTGTGTGTGAGAGAGGGGGGTAAAGGGGGGAAGGGAGTGAGGGAGAGGGAAATCATTTAAAATGTCCTGAGGCAGGAGAGATGGCTCAGCGGTTAAGACTGCTCTTTTAGAGGACTGGTGATTGGTGTTCAGTTCCCAGCACCAATGTGGCAGCTCACAACTGTCTATATTTCCAAGATCTGACACACACAGACATACATGCAGGTAAAACACCAATGTACATAAAATAAAAAATAAAATGTTTTTGATGTATCATTATACATGCAGATACAAATAGTCACACTTTTTTTTTATTATTATTTTATTATTTATTATATGTGAGTACACTGTAGCTGTCTCCAGACACCCATATGAGGGCATCAGATCTCATTGTAGATGGTTGTGAGCCACCATGTGGTTGCTGGGATTTGAACTCATGACCTCTAGAAGAGCAGTCAGTGCTCTTAACCACTGAGCCATCTCACCAGCCCAGTCACACTTTTTTGAAAAAATATTTATTTTAGTATATGAGTACACTCTTGCTGTCTTCAGACACACCAGAAGAGGGCACTGAATTTCATTACAGATGGTTGTGAGCCACCATGTGGTTGCTGGGACTTGAACTCAGGACTTCTGGAAGAGCAATCAGTGCTCTTAACCGCTGAGCCATCTCTCCAGTCCCCCCCTCCCATTTTTTCTTTTTTAATCAGGGACACTTCTTTTCACATTGGATATGGCTCTGTTCCATCATGTTCACTTATTTTAACCATCAGTCTTGTGGCTCCTCCCACATTTGCCTACATACATATAAAATGCAACACAGATCCTTGCTTGATACACACAGTGTGTGTGGAGTGCGCTGTCACTGTTTTGCAACAGTGGAGTCACAGGGTGCATTATACCTCAAACTGAGTATGCATGTTCAGCCAGCTCTGTTTTCAGTTGGGTACCTCAAATGATGCTAAAATAGTATATTTACTCATTTGTTTCAGTACCTTTATTTTTGTTGGATTGGTTCTAAGAAGTGAAGTGCAAATTTGAAGAGTGTAGTTCTACAATTTTGGTTTTGTTTTTGAGATCAGATCCATGTAGCTCAGGCTAGCCTCTCCAGGATGACATTGAACTTCTTGTGGGTAGTATATGTATGTGTTCATGGGAGTCATGTGCATGTGCACATTGTGTCTAGAGGGAAGGCTTTCCACTTGACCAGGTTTCTCACTGAACCTGGATCTCACTGATTCGGCCAGTGAGTTCCAAGGTCACCCATCTCCATCACAGCCAGCACCTCTCCTGGTGGGTTTTTGCTTTGTTTTGTTGTTGTTGTTTTTTTGTTTGTTTGTTTGTTTGTTTGCATTTAACTCTGGCTCTAATGCTTTTGTGGCAGGTACTTTTCTGCCTAAACCATCTCCCCAGACTAAGACTCCAAGCTTCTTATCCTTCTGCCTTCACCTCTGAAGTACTGGCTTACAGGTGTGCACCCCAGCGCTTAGTTTTATGCTTTGCTGGGGACCAACTCAGAGTCTTTTTTTTTTAATTCTTTTTTTTAAATGTAAGGTTTATTTATTTTATATATGTGAGTACACTGTTGCTCTCTTCAGACACATCAGAAAAGGGCATCGGATCCCATTACAGATGGTTGTGAGCCACCATGTGATTGCTGGGAATTGAACTCAGGACCTCTGGTGAACTCAGGACCTCTGGAAGAGCAGTCAATGCTCTTCACTGCTGAGCCATCTCTCCAGCCCCCAACTCAGAGTCTTGTGTATGCTAAACCAACCTCTACCATTTGAGGAGAACTCACTATTTAATACCATTTTCTAATTGTATTTTAAAAGTTATTAGGAGCTGGAGAGGTGGTGGTTAAGAACATAAACTAGTCTGAGCATAGTAGCAGATTCCTTTAATCCCAGCACTTGAGAGGCAGAGGCAGGAGGATATCTGTGAGTTAGAGGCCAGCCTGGTCTATATAATGAGTTCCAGACCAGCCAGACCTTCATAGTGAGATCCTCTCTCAAAAAAGAAAAAAAAAATCTCTTGAAAGAAAGGAAAGGAAAGGAAAGGAAAGGAAAGGAAAGGAAAGGAAAGGAAAGGAAAGGAAAGGAAAGGAAGGAAGGAAGGAAGGAAGGAAGGAAGGAAGGAAGAAGAGAGGAAGGAAGGACATGCACTGCCTTCCTAGAGGACCAGAGTTTGGTTCCTGGCACCCAGAACTCCAGTTCCAGGGGATCCAAGCCCTCTTCTGACCTCTTCTGGTGCACATGTGGTGTACAGAAACATGTGCAGCAAAACACTCACACACATAAAATTAGTTTGACTCATTTCACTGAACCAGACCTCCAGTTCCATTGTAACGCTGTTCCCCAAATACTTAATGAAGATACTTAAATAATAACTAAAAGTAATGTATAATGTAAAAGTAACTTTTATTTATCA
>NW_021613787.1:0-3352 GCF_004785775.1 Grammomys surdaster | reverse complement strand
AATAAAGACATTGACAGATTTGGTTTTTAAATAAAGATACTGACAGAACTGTTTATTAGATATATATATAGATAGAAATGATTCTTAAAAATGATATTGACAGAATTGGTTTTTAAATAAATTTATTGACAGAATTGGTTGTTAAAGAAAAATATTGACAAAATTGGTTTTTAAATAAAGATATTGACAGAATTTGTTATTAAATAAAGATATTGAGAGACAGAATTGGTTATTAAATAAAAATATTGACAGAAATGGTTTTTAAATGAAAATGTTGACAGAATTGGTTTTTAAATAAAGATATTGACAGAATTGATTACTAAATAAAGATATTGGCAGAATTGGTTATTAAATAAAGATATTGTCAGTATTGGTTTTTAAATAAAGATATTGAAAGAATTGATTTTTAAATAAAGATATTTACAGAATTGTTTATTAAATAAAGTTATTGACAGAATTGGTTGTTAAAAACGCATATTGACAGAGTTGGTTACTACAGAACTTATTATTAAATAAAGATATTGACAGAATTGTTTATTGAATAAAGATATTGTCAGAATTGGTTTTTAAATAAAGATATTCACAGAATTTGTTATTACAAAACTGATTATTAAATAAAGATATTGACAGAATTGTTTATTAAATAAAGACATGGACAGAATAGGTTTTTAAATAAAGATATTGACAGAATTGGTTTTTAAATAAAGATATTGACAGAACTGTTTATTAAATAAAGATATTGACACAATTGGTTTTTAAAAAGATATTGACAGAATTGTTTTTTAAATAAAGATATTGTCTAAATTGGTTTTTAAATAAAGATATTGACAGAAATGGTGTTTAAATAAACATAGTGGCAGAATTGGTTATTAAATAAAGATATTGAGAGACAGAGTTGGTTATTAAAGAAAGATATTGACAGAACTGTTTATTAAATAAAGAAATTGACAGAATTGGTTTTTAAATAAAGATATTGACAGAATTGTTTATTAAATAAAGTTATTGACAGAATTGGTTGTTAAATAAAGATATTTAGAGAATTGGTTATTACAGAACTTATTATTAAACAAAGATATTGACAGAATTGGTTACTGAATAAAGATATTGTCAGAATTGATTATTAAATAAAGATATTGACAGAATTGGTTATTAAATAAAGACATTAACAGAATTGGTTTTTAACTAAGATATTGACAGAATCGGTTATTAAAGATACTGACAGTATTGTTTATTAAATTAAGACATTGACAGAATTGGTTTTAAAATAATGATATTGACAGAATTGGTTTTAAAATAAAGATATCGACAGAACTGTTTATTAAATAAAGATATTAACAGAATTGGTTATTAAATAAAGATATTGACAGAATTGGTTATTAAATACAGATATTGACAGAACTGTTGATTAAATAAAGAAATTGACAGAATAGGTTATCAGAAAACTGTTTATTAAATAACGATATTGACAGAATTGGATTTAAATAATGATATTGACAGAATTGGTAATTGAACAAAGATATTGACAGAATCGGTTATTAAAGATACTGACAGAAATGTTTATTAAATAAAGATATAGACAGAATTGGTTTTTAAATAAAGGTATTGACAGAACTGGTAATTAAATAAAGATATTGACAGAATTATTTATTAAAAAAGATATTTACAGAATTGGTTATTAAATAAAGATATTGACAGATTAAATTGGTTATTATATACACATATTGACAGAACTGGTTTTTAAATAAAGATAATGACAGAACTGGTTTTTAAATAAAGATATTGACAGAATTGGTTTTTAAATAAAGATATTGACAGAATTGGTTATTAAATATAGTTTTGACAGAATTGGTTATTACATAATTGATTATTAAATAAAGATATTGACAGAACTGGTTTTTAAATAAAGATATTCACAGAAATGGTTTTTAAATAAAGATAGTGACAGAACTGGTTATTAAATAAAGATATTGACAGAACTGGTTATTAAATAAAGATATGGACAAAATTAGTTATTAAAAAAAGATATTGACAGTACTGGTTATTAAATAAATACATTGAGAGAATTGTTTATTAAATAAACATATTGAGAGAGAGAGAATTGTTTATTAAATAAAGATATGGAGAGAGAGATAATTGTTTATTAAATAAAGGTATTGACAGAACTTTTTTTAAAATAAAGATATTGACAGAATTGGTTTTTAAATAAAGATATTGACAGAATTGGTTATTAAATAAAGTTTTGACAGAATTGGTTATTACATAATTGATTATTAAATAAAAATATTGACAGAATTGGTTTTTAAATAAAGATATTCACAGAATTGGTTTTTAAATAAAGATAGTGACAGAACTGGTTATTAAATAAAGATATTGACAGAACTGGTTATTAAATAAAGATATTGACAGAATTGGTTACTAAATAAAGATATTGACAGTACTGGTTATTAAATAAATACATTGAGAGAATTGTTTATTAAATAAACATATTGAGAGAGAGAGAATTGTTTATTAAATAAAGATATTGAGAGAGAGATAATTGTTTATTAAATAAAGGTATTGACAGAACTGTTTTTAAAATAAAGATATTGACAGAATTGGTTTTTAAATAAAGATATTGACAGAATTGGTTATTAAATAAAGTTTTGACAGAATTGGTTATTACATAATTGATTATTAAATAAAGATATTGACAGAATTGGTTTTTAAATAAAGATACTCACAGAATTGGTTTTTAAATAAAGATAGTGACAGAACTGGTTATTAAATAAAGATATTGAAAGAACTGGTTATTAAATAAAGATATTGACAGAATTGGTTATTAAATAAAGATATTGACAGTACTGGTTATTAAATAAATACATTGAGAGAATTGTTTATTAAATAAACATATTGAGAGAAAGAGAATTGTTTATCAAATAAAGATATTGAGAGAGAGATAATTGTTTATTAAATAAAGGTATTGACAGAACTGTTTTTTAAATAAAGATATTGACAGAATTGGTTTTTAAATAAAGATATTGACAGAATTGGTTATTAAATAAACATGTTGACAGAATGGGTTTTAAATAAAAATATTGACAGAATGTTTTATTAAATAAAATTTTGACAGAATTGTTTTTTAAATAAAGATATTGACAGAATTTGTTATTAAATAAAGATATAGACAGAATTGGTTTCTAAATAAAGATATTGACAGAACTGGTTATTAAATAAAGATGTTGACAGAATTGTTTATTACAGAATTGATTATTAAATAAAGATATTTACAGAATTGGTTTTTAAATAAAGACATTGACAGAACTGCATTTTACAGAATTGATTATTAAATAAAGATATTGACAAAGTTGATTAT
>NW_021613786.1:0-2520 GCF_004785775.1 Grammomys surdaster | reverse complement strand
GCAAGGGATTATTTCAATCTTTTTGTATCTGTAGAGGCTTGTTTTGTGACCAATTATATGGTCTATTTTGGAGAAGGTACCATGAGGTGCTGAGAAAAAGGTATATTCTTTTGTTTTAGGATGAAATGTTCTATAGATGTCTGTTAAGTCCATTCGGTTCATAACTTCTGTTAATGTCAAAGTGTCTCGGTTTAGTTTCTGTTTCCATGATCTGTCCATTGCTGAGAGTGGGGTGTTGAAATCCCCCACTATTATTGTGTGAGGTGTAATGTGTGTTTTGAGCTTTAGTAAAGTTTCTTTTATGTATGTAGGTGCCCTTGCATTTGGGGCATAGATGTTCAGAATTGAGAGTTCACCTTGGTAGCTTTTTCCTTTGATGAGTATGAAGTGTCCTTCCTTATCTTTTTTGATTAATTTTGGATGGAAGTCGATTTTATTTGATATTAGAATGGCTACTCCAGCTTGTTTCTTGGGACCATTGGCTTGGAAAATTGTTTTCCACCCTTTTATTCTGAGGTAGTGTCTGTCTTTGTCACTGAGGTGTGTTTCTTGTATGCAGCAAAATTCTGGGTCTTGTTTGTGTATCCAGTCTGCTAGTCTGCGTCTTTTTATTGGGGAATTGAGACCATTGATGTTAAGAGATATTAAGGAAAAATGATTGTGGCTTCCTGTTATTTTTGTTATTAGAGGTAAAGTTATGTTTGTATAGTTATCTTCTTTTGGGGTTGTTGGAAGATTACTTCCTTGCTTTTTCTAGGTTGTAGTTTCCCTCCTTGTGTTGGCGTTTTCCATCCATTATCCTTTGAAGTGCTGGGTTTGTGGGAAGATATTGTGCAAATTTGGTTTTGTCATGGAATATCTTGGTTTCACCATCTATGTTGATTGAGAGTTTTGCTGGGTATAGTAATCTGGGCTGGCAATTGTGTTCTCTTAGGGTCTGTATGATGTCCGTCCAGGCTCTTCTGGCTTTTATAGTCTCTGGTGAGAAGTCTGGTGTAATTCTTATAGGTCTGCCTTTATATGTTACTTGACCTTTTTCCCTTACTGCTTTTAGTATTTTTTCTTTGTTTTGTGCATCTGATGTTTTGATTATTATGTGACGGGAGGTATTTCTTTTCTGGTCTAGTCTATTTGGTGTTCTGTAGGCTTCTTGTATGTTTATGGGCATCTTGTTCTTTAGGTTAGGGAAATTTTCCTCAATGATTTTGTTGAAGATATTTACTGGCCCTTTAAGTTGGGAATCTTCATTCTCATCTATACCTATTATCCTTAGGTTTGGTCTTCTCATTGTGTCCTGGATTTCCTGGATGTTTTGAGTTAGGAGTTTTTTGCTTTTTTCATTTTCTTTGACAACTGTGTCAATATTTTCCACCGTATCTTCTGCATTTGAGATTCTCTCTTCTATCTCTTGTATTCGGTTGGTGATGCTTGCGTCTGTGACTCCTGATCTCTTTCTTAGGTTTTCTATCTCCATGGATGTCTCCCTTTGAACTTTCTTTATTGTTTCTATTTCCAGTTTCAGATCCTGAATGTTTTTGTTTAATTCCTTCTTTGTGTTTTCTTGCATTTCTTTAAGGGATTTCTGTGATTCCTCTTTAAGGGCTTCTATCTGTTTACTTGTACTCTCCTGTATTTCTTTAAGGGAGTTACTTAATTCCTTCTTATAATCCTCTATCATCATCATGAGAAGTGATTTTAATTCTGAATCCTGCTTTTCAGGTGTGAAGGGGTGTTCAGGGCTTGCTATATTGGGAGAACTGGGCACTGATGATGCCAAGAAACTTTGGTTTCTGTTGCTTATGTTCTTGCCCTTGCCTTTCGCCATCTGGGTAACTCTAGTGGTACCTGCCCTCTCTGTGTAAGATTGGAATCTGTATTTCCAGTTATCTTGCTTATTGCAGAGCTCCTCGGAGTCCAGAGGTCTCTGTGGTCTTATGCCCCTAATCTCCCGGGTGGAAGAACTCCTGGGACTCAGGCCACCTCTTGGATCTGGTAATCCTTCTGTTCTATGTGCAGTGGCTCCTCGGCTGCTCTGAGTGCAGTGGGTTCTCGATGACTCAGGATTCAGTTTCAGCTGCTCTGAGTGCAGTGGCTCCTAGATGACTCAGGATTCAGTTTCTCCACAGGACAGGAGCAGACCAACTCTGTGTCAGCTGCTCTGAGTGCAGTGGCTCCAGCTGCTCTGAGTGCAGTGGGTCCCTGATGACTCAAAATTCAGTTACAGCTGCTCTGAGTGTAGTGGCTTCTCGATGACTCAGGATTCAGTTTCTCCACAGGACAGGAGCAGACCTACTCTGTGTCTGCTCCAGTCCCAGGGACCAGGCAGGGGCCGAAGGGAAGTGGAATTCCGGAGGGGCGGGGTTTGGGTAGCTGCTGTGCCCTAGATGTCCCTGGCTCCCAGATGTATCTCTGGGGCTTAGGGAGTGAGATGGAGTTCTTACCAGCTGCTCTGAGTGCTGTGGCTCCTGGATGACTCAGGATTCAGTTTCTCCACAGGACAGGAGCAGACCGACTCTGTGT
>NW_021613785.1:0-4599 GCF_004785775.1 Grammomys surdaster | reverse complement strand
TCATTTATTTTTGCAACTTTTAATATTGAGTATATATATATATATATATACTCAATATAATATACATATATATTATATACACACATATATATATAATACACACATATATATTCTCAATATAATACATGCATGCATTTGCATATATTATATATAATATGTGTATACATATATGCATTTGAGTATATACATTGAGTATATCATGTACTAAAAGGTCCCAGTGAAATATAAACCGTTTGTGATGTTAACTTCCTTGGTCTGTTGTGTTCATTTTAAAGCACATTAATTATTCATGAAAGCCAAAAGCTACAAGAGAATTCAGAGAAGGTGAGAGAAGGGTCATTAAAATATGAGTACAGGCCCTTCTGCCCCTGCCTGGTCCTCTGGGCTGGAGCAGACACAGAGTCGGTCTGCTCCTGTCCTGTGGAGAAACTGAATCCTGAGTCATCCAGGAACCACTGCACTCAGAGCAGCTGGTAAGAACTCCATCTCACTCCCTAAACCCCAGAGATAGATCGGGGAGCCAGGGACATCCAGGGCACAGCAGCTCCCCAAACCCCGCCCCTCCGGAACTCCACTTCCCTTCTGCCCCTGCCTGGTCCTCTGGGCTGGAGCAGACACAGAGTCGGTCTGCTCCCGGCCTGTTGAGAAACTGAATCCTGAGTCATCCAGGAGCCACTGCACTCAGAGCAGCTGACACAGAGTTGATCTGCTCCTGTCCTGTGGAGAAACTGAATCCTGAGTCATCCAGGAGCCACTGCACTCAGAGCAGCTGACACAGAGTCGGTCTGCTCCTGTCCTGTTGAGAAACTGAATCCTAAGTCATCCAGGAGCCACTGCACTCAGAGCAGCTGGAGCCACTGCACTCAGAGCAGCTGAAACTGAATCCTGAGTCATCGAGGACCCACTGCACTCAGAGCAGAAGGATTTCCAGATCCAAGAGGTGGCCTGAGTCCCAGGAGTTATTCCACCCAGGAGATTAGGAGCATAAGACCACAGAGACCTCTGGACTCTGAGGAGCTCTGCAATAAGCAAGATAACTGGAAATACAGACTCCAGTTTTACACAGTGAGGGCAGGTACCACTAGAGTTAACCAGATGGCGAAAGGCAAGCGCAAGAACATAAGCAACAGAAACCAAAGTTTCTTGGCATCATCAGTGTCCAATTCTCCCAATATAGCAAGCCCTGAACACCCCATCACACCTGAAAAGCAGGATTCAGAATTAAAATCACTTCTCATGATGATGATAGAGGATTATAAGAAGGAATTAAGTAACTCCCTTAAAGAAATACAGGAGAGTACAAGTAAACAGATAGAAGCCCTTAAAGAGGAATCACAGAAATCCCTTAAAGAAATGGAAGAAAACACAAAGAAGGAATTAAACAAAAACATTCAGGATCTGAAACTAGAAATAGAAACAATAAAGAAAGTTCAAAGGGAGACAACCATGGAGATAGAAAACCTAAGAAAGAGATCAGGAGTCACAGACGCAAGCATCACCAACTGAATACAAGAGATAGAAGAGAGAATCTCAAATGCAGAAGATACGGTGGAAAATATTGACACAGTTGTCAAAGAAAATGCAAAATGCAAAAAACTCCTAACTCAAAACATCCAGGAAATCCAGGACACAATGAGAAGACCAAACCTAAGGATAATAGGTATAGATGAGAATGAAGATTCCCAACTTAAAGGGCCAGTAAATATCTTCAACAAAATTATTGAGGAAAACTTCCCTAACCTAAAGAACAAGATGCCCATAAACATACAAGAAGCCTACAGAACACCAAATAGACTGGACCAGAAAAGAAATACCTCCCGTCACATAATAATCAAAACATCAGATGCACAAAACAAAGAAAAAATACTAAAAGCAGTAAGGGAAAAAGGTCAAGTAACATATAAAGGCAGACCTATAAGAATTACACCAGACTTCTCACCAGAGACTATAAAAGCCAGAAGAGCCTGGACTGACATCATACAGACACTAAGAGAACACAATTGCCAGCCCAGATTACTATACCCAGCAAAACTCTCAATCACTATAGATGGTGAAACCAAGATATTCCATGACAAAACCAAATTTGCACAATATCTTCCCACAAACCCAGCACTTCAAAGGATAATTGATGGAAAATGCCAACACAAGGAGGGAAACTACAACCTAGGAAAAGCAAGTAAGTAATCTTCTAACAACCCCCAAAAAAGATACAAACATAACTTTACCTCTAATAACAAAAATAACAGGAAGCAACAATCATTTTTCCTTAATATCTCTTAACATCAATGGTCTCAATTCCCCAATAAAAAGACGCAGACTATCAGACTGGATACACAAACAAGACCCAGAATTTTGCTGCATACAAGAAACGCACCTCAGTGACAAAGACAGACACTACCTCAGAATAAAAGGGTGGAAAACAATTTTTCAAGCCAATGGTCCCAAGAAACAAGCTGGAGTAGCCATTCTAATATCAAATAAAATCGACTTTCATCCAAAATTAATCAAAAAAGATAAGGAAGGACACTTCATACTCATCAAAGGAAAAATCTACCAAGGTGAACTCTCAATTCTGAACATCTATGCTCCAAATGCAAGGGCACCTACATACATAAAAGAAACTTTACTAAAGCTCAAAACACACATTACACCTCACACAATAATAGTGGGGGATTTCAACACCCCACTGTCAGCAATGGACAGATCATGGAAACAGAAACTAAACAGAGACACTTTGAAATTAACAGAAGTTATGAACCAAATGGACTTAACAGACATCTATAGAACATTTCATCCTAAAACAAAAGAATATACCTTTTTCTCAGCACCTCATGGTACCTTCTCCAAAATAGACCATATAATTGGTCACAAAACAAGCCTCTACAGATACAAAAAGATTGAAATAATCCCTTGCATCTTATCAGATCACCACGGACTAAGACTGGTCTTTAATAATGACAAAACCAATGGAAAACCCACGTACACATGGAAACTGAACAACTCTCTACTCAATGATGACTTGGTCAAGGAAGAAATAAAGAAAGAAATAAAAGACTTTTTAGAATTCAATGAAAATGAGGACACATCATACCAAAACTTGTGGGACTCCATGAAGGCAGTGCTAAGAGGAAAGCTCATAGCTCTAAGTGCCTACAAAAAGAAACTGGAAAGAGCACACACTAACAAGTTGACTGCACAACTAAAAGCTCTAGAACAAAAAGAAGCAAATACACCCAGGAGGAGTAGAAGGCAGGAAATAATCAAACTCAGGGCTGAAATCAACCAAATAGAAACAGAAAGAACAATACAAAATATCAATAAAACCAGGAGTTGGTTCTTTGAGAAAATCAACAAGATAGATAAACCCTTAGCCAGATTAACCAGAGGGCACAGAGACAGTATCCAAATTAATAAAATCAGAACTGAAAAGGGAGACATAACAACAGAAACTGAAGAAATTCAAAAAATCATCAGATCTTACTACAAAGGCCTATACTCAACAAAACTGGAAAACCTGGATGAAATGGACAATTTCCTAGACAGATACCAGGTACCGAAGTTAAACCAGGAGCAGATAAACCATCTAAATAGTCCCATAACCCCTCAGGAAATAGCAGCAGTCATCAAAAGCCTCCCCACTAAAAAAAGCCCAGGACCAGATGGTTTTAGTGCTGAATTCTATCAGACCTTCAAGGAAGACCTAATACCAATTCTCTTCAAACTATTCCACAAAATAGAGACAGAAGGAACACTACCCAATTCGTTCTATGAAGCTACAATTACACTCATACCCAAACCCCACAAGGACCCGACAAAGAAAGAGAACTTCAGACCAATCTCCCTTATGAACATCGATGCAAAAATACTCAATAAAATTCTAGCAAACCGAATCCAAGACCACATCAAAACAATCATCCATCATGATCAAGTAGGTTTTATCCCAGGAATGCAGGGATGGTTCAATATTCGGAAATCCATCAATGTAATCCACTATATAAACAAACTTAAAGAAAAAAACCACATGATCATCTCACTAGATGCTGAGAAAGCATTTGACAAAATTCAACATCCCTTCATGATAAAAGTCTTGGAAAGATCAGGAATTCAAGGCCCATACCTAAACATAGTAAAAGCAATTTACAGCAAACCAGTAGCCAACATCAAGCTAAATGGAGAGAAACTTGAAGCAATCCCACTAAGATCAGGGACTAGACAAGGTTGCCCACTCTCCCCCTACCTATTCAATATAGTACTGGAAGTCTTAGCCAGAGCAATTAGACAGCAAAAAGAAGTCAAAGGGATACAAATAGGAAAGGAAGAAGTCAAAATATCGCTATTTGCAGATGATATGATAGTATACTTAAGTGACCCCAAAACTTCCACCAGAGAACTCCTAAACCTGATAAACAACTTCAGCAAAGTGGCTGGTTATAAAATCAACTCAAACAAATCAGTAGCCTTCCTCTACATGAAAGATAAACAGACTGAAAAAGAAATTAGGGAAATGACACCCTTCACAATAGTTGCAAATAATATAAAATACCTTGGTGTGAATCTAACCAAGCAAGTGAAAGACCTGTATGACAAGAACTTCAAGTC
>NW_021613784.1:0-16951 GCF_004785775.1 Grammomys surdaster | reverse complement strand
ATATATATATATATATATACATATATATATATATATATATATGTATATATATATATATAGTGTAGATTCTCATATGATTCTACATTTCAAATGCTTATGCCTCTGTTATTTTGTCAGAGTCTCCTGACACAAATTAACTTCTCTAAAGCCTTAGTTATGTTAATCTGTCCAATGGGCATGATAGCTACATGTCAGTGAAAAGCAGAGTAAAGAAAATGAAAGCATGTTACATTTGAGTGTATACACACTCAAAAAAGGACAGAGCAGAAGCAGTCAAGGCACATAAACTAATTCTGCTTCTAACATGGCAAACCATCAGAGTTATTATAATTTTACATCTAATTTCACAAAGACCTAAATTATAAATCCACCATTAGTGGATCAAATGGATCACGATTTCATTCATATATATATATATATATATATATATATATATATATATATATATGCATATATATCACTATATCATATAAAGATAGATAGATAGATAGATAGATAGATAGATAGATAGATAGATAGACAGATGATATGAAAAATTTAAGAACCAATTTTTCTCAAATGTTGCCATCTGATGGTAAAAATAAATCTTAATCAAAGATATGATAAAGTGACTCAAAACACTTTATTGTCAATGAGGCAATTTTTGCAGCAACCTAAGAAAGGAAGAGGTTATTTTGGCTCACAGTTCCAGTGGCCAGTGGCCCTCATGGTGGGAAAGGCATGACGTCAGGAACATGAAGCAGATGGTCACATGACAAGCACATTCAGAGAGCAGAGACTGCTCATGATTAGCTCATGTTTTTCTTTTAACTCAGTCAAATGTCCCATGCCATAGATGGTGTGACCCACAGTTAGGATGGATCTTTCTATCTCTGTTAACATAGTCTGGAAACCTCTTTAAAAAGAATGTCCTGAGATTTGTCTCCTTGGTGATTCTAGCTCCTATAAAATGACAACCAATATTTGTGGGATCTTAAAGTAAATAATAATTAAGTAAAAGAAAAACAGATAGACAGTGTTTATACCCTAAAGTAGCCAGATGAAAATGAAAAGTGTTTGATTTTACTTGTTTGATCTTTAATTAAATTAACTTAGTAGCTAACCCTAATCATATACACTCATCTTCCCTGCAGTTATGACCCCAAGAGCTTCAGCAGAACATAGATAAATGTATTCTTTGGAATCATCTTTGAAGATTTAACTTAGTAGGGCGGCATCTATCAATAACAGGAGTCAAGAAGAGAGTATTTCTGCAAGCTTCTACCATTACCTCCAAAGTAAACTGTGTTACATCATAAATGGAACTGATTTTAAATTGTACCATAAGTTTATATGTGGCTAATAAAAGTGTTTCTAGCATGTTCTTTTGTTACACGAAGTGTTTATTACATCCTTACATAAATTGATTTTATGTTCACAAAAAAGCGGTGTCCAGTATAACACATGTGAATACAGAAAAAGGAGAGCAAAAATTAAAAAAAAAATTGGTTCTCCTAAAACTTCTTCACAAGATCCTATATTTGAAAATAGTGTTTGGAATCAGGCCACTGAAATCCTTCTCTGTTCTTCTTTCCTAGACCTTTTGCTCTTCTTCCAAATCAGAGTATATTAGCTCTAGGCACTTAAAGTTTACCACTGAACCCCAAAGTAGCCAGATGAAAACAAAACTGTTTTATATTACTTCTGTTTGGCCTTTAATTAAATTAACTTACTAACCCTAAATCATGTACACTCATCTTCCCTGCAGCTATGGCCCCATGAGTGTACACTTTTTATATCAATTATCAAAGAAAGAGTTAAGCATCTATTAACTTCCCTATCAATTTCTTTCAAAACTAGTTGGATTGTGGAAATGGTGCTTATAAGTGAATCTTCAGAAACTTCAATCCATTTTATAATTCAAAAATATCATACAAAGATATAATAGTGGAACTCACTTCTTGGTGGTAAACAACAGCTATCTAATTGGACTTAAGGCTTACAAACAGGAGGAAAATCATGTTTGTTAGTGGAAACCTAGCTAATTACCTAGGGCTAGTGAAGCCATGGGTCTTAGATGAGAACCATTTTTCTCCACCTTAGTAAACCAGTGTAATTCCTAGCTGAATTCTAAAGTGTATCCCTATACCCACATATAAGTATGGTTATAAGTATGGTTCATCAGAGAAACTTCTCTGCAACAAATGGAGATTATTACAGAAAATCACAACTGGTAAAAAGGCAGAGATTACCCAAGTAATCATTGAATGCCCAGACAGCAGAGATATCTATCTCACATCTCCTCTATCTAAGGGTCAGGGACTATTCTATAACAGGAGGCTAAAACTTTGTTAAGTACCAGAGGACCAAAGAAACTTGCTGTGAGATCATGCCTTCTGGCAATGACAGGGAAGTTATATCCATGATACCTCAATAATATTACTGTCTACCCAAGATGTGAGCAATGATAGTACCATTAGATACGCTAAAACAGAAAGGGGAAATTGCACAGAGCTTCACCCCTAGATAAATAACTATCAGTAACTAAGGAATGCCAAGAGAAATAAAGTAGGACTTCCCCAGGGAAAAACTGCCTATCTGGCTATCCAATTCCAAGTGATCAGCCCTGAAATTATATACATCATAAGCGACACCAATAAACTCAGCAGGTTGTACTCATATGTGTGTGTGTTGTGTGTGTGTGTGTGTGTGTGTGTGTGTATGCACATATATGAATGTAGCAATAATGATCAAAGAAAAAGAGATCATGAATTTGAGAGGAAATGAGAAGGAAACCCTGGGAGGGGGTTGGTGGGAGGGGGTTGGTGGGAGGGGACATGGGAAGGGTTAAAGATAGGGAAAGGAAATAGAAACTGCTCTATATATGTTTTATTCAAAATTTAAAATAATAATAAGAAAGTCTAGATGGTGCATAGCGATGCCAACAGCTTGGAAAACTATTTTGGGGGAAAAGCAGTGTATATAGAGGAGAGGGCTTAGAGATCAAACTTTTGTCCATCATCTCTAATGTCCTTCCTCTTGGAGCCCTAACTTTTTATTTCAAGAATAGTATTAATACCTATTCACCTAGTTTTGCAGGTCAAATGAACTTGCATTAATGAAAGTACTTTGTATGCAAAGAGGGGCACCTATATTCAAGGGAATGGTTGTTATGGAGAGAGAATCATATTACCAGGATTTATTATCATTATTGACTTAAGTGTAATGATGAAATTTTCTTGCCCCAGGCACACATATAAAATATTGTGCAAATTTCTCTGGTGAAATTCAAACTCCATAAACTGATCCATTACAGAGAAGAAATTATTCCTAGTTTTGAATTCAGAAAGAGTATTTCTCTTGAATTGTCTAAAAGGTTCCATTTTTTTTTCAATACAGATAGATGTTTTCCTCCACTCTTATAATAGTGTCATTTGGGTCTTTCCCCATTTCTTCATTGTCTGAATTCCTTCTGTGAAAAGCTGTTGATGAATACATTTGTCTCTATTCTATTTCTGAAAGCACAAAGGTGACAATGGAGACCTCCTAGGAATTCAGACCCATTACTGCATTTTTACCCTTTTAGACCAGAAAGAAATTTCCCTGGGTAATTCTTCTCTTTCTTAAAAGGACATGCGATTTGAAGTTCTGGCTGCAGATGCTATTTCATGACTTATTAATTGTGTGGTATCAGACAGCTTGCCTAACATTTTGAGCTTTTGTCTCTGTACCTTTTAAGAATATATATGTGAACCAAAAGAAAAACTTCAGACTTGGATAATGAATACTAGAAACCAAATATTAACCCAATTCTTTTTCTGCCCACCACTGGATAAAGAATGAACTTGACAATAAAAAAAATGGTAGAAGTCACTTTTTAAATTACTTCATGTACTTAATGATGCTTAAATTTATTAGATTTATCATCTTTTAAGTGAATAATTAATCAGCTACCCCTAAGAAATGCTAGAATGCCAATCAGCCATCTGAAATTTTCCAGTTTTATATCTTTTGAAGGATGATAGAATAATTTTTTTTACTTTAATTCTTGCTGTGTGAAACTTTGAGAAAAGTCTCATTAGAGCCTTCCCCATGTATATATCTATTCTAAGATTGGCTGATAGATAGAAAACCCTAGCTTGTGGCTCAGTAGAGAGTGGTGTCCACAAGTATAGAGGTTGTGTGGAGCTATGTATGGTCTTTGCAAAATCCAAAGACTAAGGATGGAAATCTGAAGATAGAAGACTGACAGCCAGGGAACATTACAGAGAAAAAAAATAAAGGTGGGACAGAGCCCTTCCTTGACTCAAATAAGACATTCAGTCTTCCAATCAATTGAAGGGAAAATAGCCAGCTGAGCATGGATGAAAATCTAAAGCTGACCTTGGGTTTTGCTACTTGAAGGGACTTACAAACGAGTTTCTTTTTCCTCCAAGCTGCCATTAAAATGAAATGTGTACAAAAGTCAGGTCAGCGAAAAAGCAAAGTTTACCCACATTAATAAGATTGAAAACAACATCACTTCAGTGTGAATATTTCTCTGAAAATTGACTCACAGTTCCTGAAACAATATCCCAATCTGTAAGGGAGAAGGTCTTCCTCTGTTTCCATGAAGCCAAACAAAATCTGATGCAAATGTGTGCCCTAGGGAAGTAGGCTGCACATGTGGGACATGAGGACATTCTCAGTCATTAGTCAGACCTGTACAATGTCTTTGAGATGCCTACTCTTTTCTGTCTATTCCAACTTCCCCAATGCCCTGCTGACCCCAATTCTCCTTCCTACTAGGAATGCTGTCACACAGGCTTCATCTGGGATATCTTAGCTGCCTTCCTATTTATCTTTCTGCCAAACTCCCACCCTCTCTTCCAAACACATACTCTTTCTGGACACAATCCTTTAGACATAATGTTCCACTCATCAGTCAAACAACAAATCTCTTAAGTCCCCTCATCTTTGCACAGGCTATCCTTTCTTTCTGGAGTCCAGTGAAAACCCCTGTGGTGTTTATGAGTTCCACTTTATTTTCCTAAAGCCCATTCCAAGTACTGTATCTTCTCTTTCTTCCTTCTGTACAGCCCAACATATCTATCTTTGGGCCTGCCAGGAGCTTTTACTGTCCCATGCTGCATATGCCTTAAAGCCGTGTTTGCTTGCTTCTCTATACTACCAATTTTTGAGCCTGACAAAGGAAAAAAATGTTTTTCATGTTTATATTCCTAGCATCCAACACAGAGCTAGAAGAATTGAATCAAATTGAATGTGTTCTCTGAGATGGATGAAGCATGACTTCATTAGGCAAATATACCAAATGTTTCCATCAAATCTACATCATAAAGAAGAGAAATTCTACTTGCTTCTAACACATTAGGACTATAACCCACCACATTATTGCTGTGCATGAAAGCCTAAGTACAGGACTTTAAATTCTACTCTGCAAATGTTGCCATATAATTCAAACAAATGCTCATTTGTACCATCTGTTAATAACCTTTCTACATATTCTTATTGCTACAAACAAAAGAACAGACAGGTAATGCTATGCATATCACAAGAAGCAAATGCACATCTTAGCTTCTGACTAGAAGAATAGAGTGATCAGAGATGCAGTTCTCTGTGCAGATTAAATTCACAGTCTTTTCCATTGGAGTTATGAACCCTCTGGGGCAGGGGAATAGAGCACTTGAGACCCAAGGCACTAATGAATTTTTCATGGAACTATCTTCCTTACTGTGAAGGGAAGTAGATGTAAAGCCAACTCAGGGCTCTTATGAACTTCTCCAGAAAGGAGAAAAATTAGGAAGCTGTTTGAGAAATTCCCCTTGGCTATGGTTCTCCCTGCTAGACCATAGTACATTTTAAATGCTCTACCACAAACTGAACCAAGAAAACTGCAAAGAAGTTCAACTGGGTGGCAAGAGGGCATTTCCCATCTCTGTCACTGGAAAAAAAAATTAAGACACTTGACACTATGTGCTGCTTGAAGGGGAATCAACTCAAATGACTCAAACAAGCTATGCAGTAGACCGAGTTGAGACTCAGATAGAAGTGATATGGCCAAGCAGAGAGGGGCCACCCAGAACCCCCTCTGACAGGCGATCTGAATTCTTGCTTAGGCTGCGAGGCTAAGCACTGAAAGGGAATATCAATAAAAGATAAAAATATCTATCTGGGTTCCCTGAGGGACAAGCCTGACTGCATAGGGGTTGATGTCAAAAGTATCCCCTCTCCAGGAAAAAGACATTGGGATGGGTATGGCCCTCATGCCTCACTGGACAACGACAGGGGGACTGGAGCCATTACAAAGTCCCCTTCGAATACTGGAGGTCAGGACTCTATCCCTGCCTTCACAAGTTTAGAATTGCCACATCCCTTCTATACTTAGAGAAGGGAGGAGATGTCAGGGGCAGCCCTGTTTACACACTGTAGGCCTAAAATCAGCCATAGGCCTAAAATCAACAATAGGCCTGTCATACATGTATACTAACACCAAGTCTTGGGTCTCAGTGGAAAAACATTGAAACAGATGGCTATAAGCTAATGTCAACAGGCAGCTTTTGTGGAAATTTATAAACCTGAGTAGTCATAGACCTTGTAAATAGGTAGCCTTGGCAGACAATACCAACTTAGATAAGGACAAGCGAGTCATAGGCAGAGTCATAGTGACTTGTCCCCTGAACCTTCACCCAGCTGATACCCGGTTCTGAAGATGTCTGTATTCCCCCTGAACATCCACACTCCAGTGTCATTCCCTTCCCCACATCCTGCCTTTCTGTGTTTATACCCCTGTGTGAATTAATTATGATTTGAGAAAAAAATTTTTAAAAACAGATAAAAAAAAATAAAAATAAATAAATAATACACAAAGGTGAAAAAAAAAAAAAAGAAGTGATATGGCCAGAGGCTGTCACCTCAAAACCATCTCAGTTTCATCTGGTTTAGAGCACTTCAACATAATCTTAAGTAACATATAGAAATGATTAGATGTATACATTTCCTTTATGGCTTTCATGCATGGCTTGACCCAAGTATTGACTATGTTTCTCCTGGCTTTGCTCACATCTGTATTGTTCTCATCTTCAGACTCCCAGTGGTGACAAGAAGTCTTTCCGCATCACCAAGTCTAAGCCCTCCTAGATTTAAGCCCAATAACAAAAATATCTTTCTGCCTTAACTTTAGTCAACAAAGTCATTGCATGTCATGAATTTTTCTAATAAATTACAAATCAATCATTAGATATCACTATGGTCAGGAAATGTAATATCCTCACTGGCCACTCTAGCATTCATTGCATGCTCATGGCTGAATCCTCAGGTGAAATAACTCCAACTGAAGTACATGGGCTGTGTCTATCAAACGAATTGGATACTTAAAATAAATACAGGTCAGCTTACTCAATAGAATGACAAATAGGTCCAGGAGGAATATGAAGGCTATCTGTCATGGGTGCTAGCTAGTTTTCTTATCTCTATTGTAACCACTTTCAGCCTATTTATACCTAAAATTCTTAAAGTTCAGTGTTCAAAATACTACTTGAATTATTTCTCTAGTGTACAATTCTAAACTGAAGTCATCAAATGTCCCGGCACGAGCTGCTGCTCTTCGGGTCAGGGTCTAGCAAGAGAGAGAGTGGGGATGGAAGGGCAAGAGACATGAAGAATGGAGACAAGACAGAGAGTCTGTTCAAGTCCCCTTTATTGAAAAGAAATCTTGGGTATACATAAGCACAAGCAGGGGAATACAGCTGAAGACACTTTACCATGTGCACCTTGCAGCTGGGGGCATTAAACAACAAAAATGATATATGAGAAAAACATGATGTTCATCACAGTGTGCTCAGCTGTTGTAGGCTGTTGAAAACAAGTCTCTTGTCAGTGTACATGGCCTGAGATGTCTGCAAAGATGATAGCTGCTTTCTGCTAGGAGTCGGCTCCCAACAATCAAAGGCTGTCCATCCTTAAACCTAGAGTCAGCAACACCTTCATGGCTCTCCAACATGTTGAACACAGTCTCTCTTAACCTGGTCTAGGTCTTTCTCAAGTTCCAACTCACATCTTACCTTGTAACTTCTTCCTCAGCCTCTAAACCTCATTGATTATCCCATAGTCTTCTAAAACACCATACTGTTGAGCAAATCTTCCTTGGCCTACAGCTTAAACTCAACTTTCCAAAGTTCCTTTTCCATTTACCCCATATTACATATTTGTATACTATCCTACTGGTGTCTGTTACTCCTTCAGAGTAAGTTTCATTTGTCTATAGCATATTAACAATGTAAACGATGTCTGAACAATGACCGTAGTTATTAATATTTCCAAACTTTAGTGTGACTGGGCGACAAATAAGATCAATGTAATGCAGTATAAAATGCATAATAGTTTAAGAGAAAGTTTACTGGAGAACTGAGTCCCTAAGAGACTCTCTAAATGGCCTTGGGAAAGTTCTTGAGCCACTTGGCTGGTTTCAATGATATTTACAAGCACCACATAAAACAATCATATTATTGCTTGGCATTCCAGTATTACAATATACATGGTTCAGTGTAGAATAATGTCTTATCTTCTCCATCAACCTATATAGCACCTTTCAGTGTGTGAACTGTCACCAGCAGAACAGTGTCCTGTTAAGTCCAAGACTGATTTCTCTGTCCTGCAACAAAAGCATGTAGTGTGTTTAGAAATATTGTCATACCATTTAGTTATAGCGAGCAATGAAGACCAACTGTAATAGCCTTGGTTCCCCTAGAACCTCACTGACCATAAGTCATAGGGAGGTAACTTTTTCTTGGCAGTGGTACTTTCATTTAACAACCTATATCTTCTGTTAGGGGCATTGTGCTCTAAACATATGTTGATGTTCACCATGCTGACTGTTAGTGATAATTCTCATTATCAAGGCAAGAGGAAAATAATAAATATACTCCACATGTAATTTGAATTAATTTTTCCCCTGGGGCATTTCTTAGATATTTCTTTGAAATTATCAGTCTGGATGTTAGCCTATTTTACTGCATTCATTTTTTCATTTTTCTCCAAAGTAGATGCAAGCTATCCTGATAATTAAGGAAGCAGGTGACTTAGTTTCAACATGCTTAAGTTTGTATTCAAAAATTGCCTCACACATGTGGTTCAAGATTAAATATAGGACTGATTTCTAAAATTTACATATTAAAATTTGTGCAAGGCCTTTGACTGTGTTGCTTTTCTCACCAGATAATATTTTTATCTCATAGATAACCAGAGAGAGTGACAAGTGACATTGCACAATTAGTAAAATTCAAAGAAGAAACAAGTCTCAACGTACTTAGGGACTTGACCTCTTAGATGTTCTACAGGTTTGCTTTCATTCCATTTCAAATACATCATGGCTAAGAGTATAAGCAAGCTCCTTTATTTCACCGAACGTGTGTGTCATGTCTTCTTTGTGATTGATGGGTTTAGAAAGACAAGTCACCCCAGTTAACAAATTACTAAGATCCCCCCTTTTTTTAAATCTCCTCTAGTTCACCACATGTAGGACTCTTTCTATAATTTCAATGTATATGTTTTCTCTCACCAATGCCTTCAGTAGTAATCACTAAGTAACTGTTAATCCAAAAAGTCTTGTCACTTCAATGTATCTAAAGGTGTCCCTGAGAGTGTTAATTTTAATCTGGAAAAAGAGAGAGAGCAAGAAGCTGGGGGGAAGCAAAATCACTATGGAAGGGCAAATCTAGGACTGCAGTGTGTGGTGGGTACTGATATTAAACAAAGCTAGTCACCATCTAAATTGTCATTTCTAGGGATGAATGAGGACGACAGAGATCACCTTATAAACCTTATTTTTAGGGCACTGAAAGAAAGATGTGACAGGAGTCAGATTTAGAGTAGGTCTTGCATAGCACATTGTTAGACTGCTTCATATTACAGGATGCAGTAACCAGCTCCTAGATAATGATATTGGCCCATGAACAATACTTTTAATAGCATAGATTATAAATAGAGTAAAATCCTAGCTATTTACTGTGATCTCAGGAAACTTATTTGGTCAATATATCCTAGATATTTTAGCCATAAAACAGTAATAATAGAACACCTATCTTGAAAATATCAAGATCTACAATATAGTGAACTTAAAGTATACCTGGCACTGCTGTGTATTCAGCCAGTCATTTACTGTATTTACTGACACTCTGCCATAGTCGGAAGCATGAACTTTAGTGAAAAAATATCAGGGATGAAGTGGATATTATCAGAGAACAGAGTATAAATAACATGAGCTTGACTAAATGCTTTTATTCAAAATTTTTGTCATAAGAAAATTCAGATAACAAAAATCAACCATCCCCTTCATTTTCAAGTAAGGTGATGTCTGTAAGGCCCCCAGAGTGGGGAGACCCCCACTCAAGCCACAGGAGATTACGACCATCCAGAATCACAAGAGACCGAACTTGCTGCAAACCACAAAAGGCTTTATTTCCGGATTTTGGAGTTATCAGTTGGCTGGGGCTGATGCTCACAAGGGGAGCATCAACCCCGAGGCTCAGGAGCAAGGGGTATTTAAAGGAGAAAACCGCAAACCAGGGGGGTGAAGGGGGAAATCAAAAAAAGGAACAGTAGTTAGTCATAAACCAAGGTGGGGAGTGGGAAACATCTTACACACGTCATAAATTGGAGTGGGGAGTGGGAAACATTCTGTACACATTTTTCTCAGGAATGTGACCTTAACCTAGCCCATTGTGGTCAGTCATTTCCCGGAGTATATTGACTAACCTGTATTTGTAGTTCTGCTATTCTTTGTCAGAATGACCTGGCTGACTTGCCCCCTGGCTAATTCTTTCTTAGGGTGGCCAACTAGTTCCTGGAACCTAGGCCTGTGAACCTGCCAACCTTAATTCAGATGAGGGGGGTCTCAAACTTCTCTATGAATTTTTATATCCTTACAATGTCAAACACATTTTTAGTGTTGTGAAAACATCACTAAACTTTTTTTCATAAATGAGCATTTTATGAAATTTCATTTCAGTCTGGAAGTTTCTTAAACTAGTAGAAGTACATCTGCTGTATGATAGCTGCACCATTCTTGTGTATATACCCAAATGACTTTATATCTTACTATAGAGATAGATGCATGTAGATGATCATTGCTACTCTAGTATCTATAACAAAGAAATGATTCAACATAGATGTCCGTCAACCAATGAGTGGGTAATGGAAATATGTTATGTATGGACACTGAAATGTTACTAAGCTATAAAGGCAATGAAATTGTAAATTTTCCAGGTAAATGAATGGAACTGGATAACGTTATATTGGGCAAGGTCACTCAGGCCCAGAAAGACAAATACTTCATGCTTTTTTAATATCATGTTCATAATTTTAATTTTCTATTTTGTGTAGCTAACATCAAATACATGTGGAAGTTAAGAAAGTAAAAATGGGCTACAGGGGAACAATTAGTGAAATAGGCTAGTAGAAAATGGGTGAAACGAAAGTAAATAAGGAAATACTTAGGGTATTAAGTTTCACAAGGTAGCAGAGTAATGGGAATTAGCAAATAATATGTCAGAACAAGGCCTAACTAAAGTGTTCACAACGAAGCTACTTGAGAACCTATGGTCTTCTATTCAACATGAAAAAATAGTAACCAAAGATTGTGAGACATATTTGACGTGAACAGATATAGGGAGAAATGAAGGATTTGTGATTTATATAGGAATGGTACAGGGAGGGGAAAATGAAGGGAAAGGGTTGGGCTACCCAAAACTAAACATACATGACTAAATCATATGAACATATGAATCAATTCACTAGTTCAGAAGTTATCTAAAATATATTTTTAAAAACTAGTTTGAACAGAAGCATCTCACAATAGTTAACAGTATTACTTCCCAGCAGGCATAGGTATTGAATGAAAAACTTGATAGGAAGCACATGTTAGCTCCCTGGGAATTATTGGTCAAGAAGTCCCAATGACAAGAAATATAGGCAATTGCCATTGCTCTTGGTTATTCATAATAGCCAGATGTTAAGACAGTATTGCTGAAAACACCATACATTTTGATTGCGGGGCACCGAGAAATCAATCTTGAGTTTGCCAGGAAATCTCTTAACTTGCTCTCTCATGGTGCTCATAGATGGAAGGTGCTATGTAAACTTCTAGATGAAACAAGATGTTAATGATTTTATCCACTTTTGGATCTGCCACCGTTGGATTCTGCATTCTAAAATATCAATACAATTCAACGCAAAGCAAGGCAAGGCAAGGCAAGACACAATAGCAGTGAGACTGTGGATGTGGATAATCAACTGTTCTGTTGATTGGATTTGATGCTTGCTCACAGTCAGTAATTCATGCTTGGTATTGTAAACATGGTCTTCCCATAGTTAAAGAAGTCATAGACCATAGCGAAGAACTTGTTGATGTTGTTTTTCTAAATGGTGGTGGTGGCAAACTACCTTCTATATATTTATGCTTAAATGATTTGTGCTGTCACAGGCCTTGGGCAGAGAAGCTTCTAACTGCAGTGGGCAATAGTTGTTGCAGAGATGCATTAGTATCCAAAATGCTGAGGACAAATGACTGTGAGGGCTCAGCAGTCCATGGACATCCACATCAACTCCCTGCTCAGGACTCAGGGAACACCTTGGAGGTCACAGAGAATTTAAGAGCCATGGGATGGGAAGAGAACTGTGAAATGCTCTTTTAATATGACATGTAAATGTACAGAAGCTAGGGTTGCTTACATTAGATTTGTATAAGATCAAACCATTTAAAAATCAAAGCTAGAAGAATGGGCTTCTGATGTCCCAACTCTAGCTAAGGACCTACTGGCATTTGATGGCTGTTCAGGAAAGGATAGTCACTTTTCTTTAGGAATGTGACCATGAGTACGTTTCCCATGTCCATGGACAAAATGTCAACCCTGATTAGATACATTTGGTTTAAAATGAATTAATTAAAAATTATAAAAGGAGACCATAAGTTGAGAGGAAGATGTGGCAGTGATGGTCCCTCTGGGAGGGGTTGCAGGGAAGCTGTTAGGAGTGGCTATGATCAAGAGACATGGACTGCTTGCATAAGGGTTTCAAAGAATAAATCAAAGTAGAAATAAATGGAACTTACATAGTATATGTGTAGTAAGTGTTCATTGTCCATTCTTCCTAATAGCTGATGGCTATCACTTCATGTCTTTCTGATTTGGTTTTTATATGTACCTTGTTTAAACCAAATAGTGCAATATTTGTCAGCTTTGAATTGGATTATTTTGTTTACTACAATGCCCTCAAGCTTACTGCATTTTATGTAGTACATTCAAAATTTCCTTTCATTTCTAATGCTCAATAATATTCTATTGTTTCTACTTAGAAAATTTGGCTGAACCACACATGTGTCAATAAAGACATCTGCTGCTTATGCTTCTTAGCTATTTTGAATCTAATGACATAGGTGGACAAATATCTTTTCAATGCCCTGCTTTCAGATGTTAGACTAAATACCCATAAGTGAAATTACTGGATTATATGGAATCTTTACTGTAAATTTTTTTGAGGCCTCATTAGACTGATTTTACAGAAGACAGACTGTTCTGTGCTCCCAACTACAGTGAGGAATGGGCCCAAATCACCACATTCTCTTCAGAATTTACCTTCTGGTTTAGTTTGTTTGCTTTCTCATTTACTATAACCATCCTAAGGGGAATAACATGGCTTCTCAATGATGTATAATTCCCTGATGACTAGAGACATTGGGCATTTTCAATGTATGTGTGGGTGTGTGCGTGTGTGAGTGTGTGTGATATGTTACTGTGTGTGTCATGTGTGTGTACATGAAAATTCACGTTTGTAAGTACAGATGTATTTGCCATAGCATTCATGTAGGGGACAGAGGACAGCCTTGGATGCTATTCTTTGACTTCCAACTTCCCTGAGACAGGGTTTCTTGTTGTTTACTGCTCAGTGCACTAGAATTTGTCATGAAAAGCACATTTTCACAGTAAAAACATTATTTGTGACAAATGGAATAAAGAAGAATGAAAGGCTTCCAGACTTCTGAGAATTCTCTATTCTGTACTGCCATCTCTTATAGACTCACAGAAGTTCCAGATGTGCAGAAGGTGCATTCTGGCATCTGGGCTCCACTTTTCAAACTTGTGTAGCCAGTGCTTTATTTATGGAGTCAATTCTCCAACCCTCAGTAAACAGTTGTTAACTGTTAAGAAAGTTATACTCAAGCTCTGTACCCACTGGTCATCAAGGTGCTTGGGTTTTGTTAAATTTCAGAACTCCACTGTAGCCTATATATTAAGTTTAGAAAAAATAGTTTGCAAGCATTTCTCTCTTCTGTGCGATTTCTTTCTAGTCTGCTGTCTTTTGATGCACTAAGATTTTAAATTTTTTATGAGTCTACTTTACCTTCTTTTCAGTGCCATTTCTCTTACTTTAAACTCTCATTCTAAGGAAACACTGGCAATTCAGTGTGGGGAAATTTTCCCTATGTTTCTGTTTCCATGAAGAATGTAATAGTCTTAGGTCTTACACATAGGTATCTGGTCTATTTTTAGATAAGTTGCATCTTAGAAAAATAGTCCAATTTCATTGTTTTTTATCCGGGGATTCAAATTTTTCACTTGTTGAAAAGACCATCTTTATTTCCACTGAACATTCTTGACATTCCTGTAAAAAAAATTGCCTTTAACCATATTGGTGAGGCTTGTTTATGGAATCTGTAGACTAGCCAGTGATTTATGCATCTATTTTCATCCGAGCCCCATAGTCTTTTGATTGCTGTTAGTTTGTAGTGATTTTGAAATCAGAGTCTTTTCCTTCAGCATGTTGTTCTGACAGCAATTAGAAGGATAGTGGTATTTTGAGAATAATATAAGCTTTAAATTCCAAGAGAATTGGATATAGATTTCAGTTGAGCACTGCTATGGTTTCAGTGTTTATATCTAACCACCCAACAAAATGCATATTGAAACTTGATCCTTCTGCAAGGGCAGGAACTGAGACCTTTGGGAGGATGATTCAGTAATGTGCCTTCCACATTTGTAATGACATTAATGCTCTGGTAACAGAAGTGGTTGAGAGTTTTCCAGCTCTTACATCTCATCACTGATAAGGACACATGCTAGGTACTGATTTCCTGCCTTCTATCACGTGAGAACACGGCCACAGATGGCTACCTTTGGAATAGAGAGCAACATTCACCAAACACTGTTCCTGCTGGCACACTGACCGTTTCCAAATTGTGGGAAGAAAATCATTTTAGACTAGTTCGAAATTACTAACTCTGCAGTGTCTGTTGTAGCAACCCAAATGAGCAAAGGCAGCCACACAGTGCTTTGTGGCTTGGGACAGACAGATGTTCTACAGGCTCATTGTTATAATCATAGAAACCGCAGGAGTAAGAACTGTTTCAATTCCTTACTTAATGTTAGATAGACTTTGTTTGAAGCAATTTAGATTTATCATGCAATAAAGATTAGCTCTATAAATACATTCTGTAAATTTCTAACCAGTGGGTTAGAGAGAGGATTCAGCATGTTGGGGGTGCGATATACACACCTAAACCCAAACAGGAGTAGTGTTCATCTAGATTCTACATCAAATTTTCCAAGATCTTAGAGCTTATATTGTTCTCAGAGCACAACCCTCCTTCTAATTGCTGCCAGAACAAACGCTGAAAGAAAAGGTCTCAGCAGCTGACAACCTTGGGTGCAAAAGCATGGGGACTGAAGTTCAGATCTCATGTAGCAAGCCAGGTGTCTAGATACCTCGGAGAGACGTACTGGCCTCCACTGGCCTCTGTGCAGGCACAAGTGCATGCACCCTTGCACACACATATCTGTGCACTTAAAGAAATATGCATGCACACACACGCACACAAATAAATTAAATAACATTTTAAAAAAGACTTGATAAATTTCAGTGTAATTCAGAAACATATATACAACACAGATAAACGAGGATAAACTAGTTTCTAATTCCTTTGGCCACATAGTGTGGCCTGCAGTGATGTGGGGCTATTAATTGTTAATATTGAACTCATCTGCTCTTCATACTGCTTTGCCCATTGAATTGTTGATACTTTTCTTTTCTTATTGGATATTTTATTTACATTTCAGATGTTATCCCCTTACCCCATCCCCCCACCGCCCTGGAACCCCCTACCTCATTCCCCCTCTCTTCATGTCACTTCAGACACACCTTCAGGTGCTCCCCGCCTCCCCCACCACCATGGGTGTTTTGAGATCCATCAAACTGAAAATCAAGATTAGCTATTACCTCTGTTCATATAGCTCAAGGAGACACAGAGATTGGTGATGAAGGCTTGAACTTCATCTCCTGTTCACCTATGTTTACAGCCTACTGCCTAGAAGACAAGCTTGTATAAGTAGACAAGTAATTTCGCCATTCCTTGAGCCATTTTCTTGAACCATAAAATGAAGAAATAGTGCAACTGAATGCTCCTTTGTCTGCTAACCTTCAGACTAGAAAATCTTCCAATTTTGTGATGTTTCTGGAATTTTAAAAGTAAATACGACACACAAACACAGTAGTTTATAGGTATCATAGAATGTAGGGAGGGTTATTTGGACTAGAGCTGTGTCCTTAGAGGTCTGCAGGAGTCTGACATATTCAGAGGCAGATGCTCACAGCTAACCATTGGACTGATCAAGGGGTTCCCAATAGAGAAGTTAGAGTGAAGACTGAAGGAGCTGAAAGGGTTTACAGCCCCATGAGGAGAGCAACAATACCAACCAACCAGAGCTCCCAGGGTCTAAACCACCAGCCTAGGAGCACTTAGAGAGTGACCCATGGCTCCAGCTGTATATGTAAGGGAGGATGGCCCTGTTGGGCATAGGTAGGAGAGGAGATTCTTAGTCCCATGAAGGCTGGACACCGAGTGTGGGGGAATTCGAGGGTGGGGAAGTAAGAGTGGAGAGGTAGGCGGAGGCACATCTTCCTAGAAGCAGCAGGAGGGGGGATG
>NW_021613783.1:0-1943 GCF_004785775.1 Grammomys surdaster | reverse complement strand
TGTATGTGTATGTGTATGTGTATGTGTATGTGTATGTGTATGTGTATGTGTATGTGTATGTGTATGTGTATGTGTATGTGTATGTGTATATGATGTATATGATGTATATGATGTATATGATGTATATGTACATGTACATGTACATGTATATGTATATGTGTATATATATGTATATGGTCATTTCAATGAACTTGAAAAATATTCAGTTATAAAGACAATTGTAGGTAATAATGGATTTGTCTTTTTAAGCAATTCAATTGAAGGCAAGTGTCATATCCATAAGAGCATCAGGATTGTGTTAACATACACCTTATCTTTGGATGGATCATATAATTAATGAAAAATAAATTGATGGCAGTCAGAAATTTGTTTTATGAATGGTGATGGAGTTCTCTGCTGTTTTACTTTATCTTATACTCTATCCACCATTGAAAAACATGTGATATCAAATTAATTTTTATTTTTGAGATTATACTTAGAATATTCATTCCTTCCTATTATTCTCCTCAATTCCTTTCATAAACTGTCATTGCTCTTCTTGAAATATGTGGCTGCTTTTTTCATGCATATGTTTATATGTGAATGCATATATATTACAAAAAAAAACCCTCTCAGTTTACATATTTTTACCTGCATTTAAGGTTTGGAAGCTGGTAATTTGCCTTTGGATTACTAATCAATGTAGTGAGCTTCCTTGGGGAAGACTATTTCTCTTGTTCTCAGATTCCCCAATTTTCTGTGATTGTTTGTGTAGAGATGATTTAAATTCGAATTCAAGTCATGATTTAGAAAAACTAACTAATATAATAAAATGATCTCTTATTTTCATTCTGTAGCTAAAATATTGTTTACTCAAATTGGAAACTATGAATATTTTGGAATATTTCAAGGTTTAGAATATTGGTAGTTATCTATTTTTTCCAGGCATTAATACTAGCACTTACCTAGATAAATGTTAGATATATGTTGGTTGCATTTATGAAATGTTGTATAAAAATTAAGTCCCTGTGAAATGTAGTTTGTGTTCTAAAAATATTTTAGTAATGTCACACATGTTCAAAAGAATAGGAGAAATAAGATCACAACAATTGTTTTGCACTATCAAATTATCAGCCCTGAAAAACGTACATTCAGACTTACTTCATTATATTTAGGAATATATTTACACACTATGTCAAATATATATATATATATATACATATATATATATATATATATATATATATATGTATATATATATATATATGTATATATATGTTATTAAAATTTATCAAAAAATAGTCTGTGAAGAGAAAGGAGGACTATATTGGGTCTCAAATGTTAAGAGGAAAGAGAAAATAAGATAATTACATAATATTCCAGAAAATAAAAGAAGTATTTTATTTAAAAAATAATTTTGGATTAAGGAAGTACATATGGACTGTTGTTGTTTTTTTGTTTGTTTGCTTGATTGCTTGCTTATTCTGACAAAGGCAATAAATCAAAAGCTGGTTGATAGACCACCACAATGGATATGTCAGGCTTCAACACACTAACACAAATAGAAAGTGTATAATCAACACAACCTACATTGAATAGTGTAGAAGAAACAAAAGTAATTTTAACATGACAAATTAATAAATGATTGGGAGCTTTAGCACATGCACTAACACTTGTTTAAAACCCAGATCCTGTCCCAACTTTGTGTATTGCTAACATAACATCTAGAGAACTGCAGCTAACTTCCAAATACGTCTCTGAAAATGTCCAGAACCAGTCTTACAAATGAAGACTATAATTTACAATACTGGATTGATTTTTAGACCAGTCCATGATTGAGTCAGAATAACCAGTCACATGAAAGGAGAGAGAAGATTCATTGTAACTTATCTTTTTGAATCTCTGTTCTACAAGATCTAAAAGCTTGAAGCAAGGCAGCTTGTCCAATCTGGGATATAGGCAAG
>NW_021613782.1:0-13010 GCF_004785775.1 Grammomys surdaster | reverse complement strand
TGGTCAACTCTTTATGGCATATTAAAATATCATCCATAAAATGAATCAAGAGCAGAGAAGGAAACTGCTTCCTAACAGGTTCAAGGGCCATTTGTACATACAGCTGACACATGGTAGGACTATTGGCCATGCCTTGAGGCAAAACTTTCCACTGATATCTTTTGTCTGGTTCAAGGTGATTAACAGCAGGTAAGGTGAATGCAAATCTTTGCCTATCTTGCGGGTGTAGGGGAATGGAGAAAAAGCAATCCTTAATGTCTATAATTATTATCCTCCACTGCTGAGGTAAAGCAGAGAGCAGAGGTAGGCCTCATTGTACTGAGCCAAATAGCCACATCTGTCTATTAATGGCCCTGAGATCATGGAGAAGTCTCCATTTTCCTGATTTCTTTCTTATAACAAAAATAGGGGTATTCCAAGGAGAAGTAGAAGGTTCTAAATGACCAAGCTGTGCCTGTTCCTCAATCAGCCTTCCAGTTTCTCAGAGGATAGGGGCCACTGAGGACCCCACACGGCTTCCTCTGTAAGCCAGGGTATGGGCATGGAGCCCTCAATGGCAACTAGGGAAAACCCAGACCTTGTCTTCCTGTATTACTTTCTTGTGAAATTGGGTTTAACCTTCCTTGTTCTTTTCTGCCAAGGCCTTTTCCTTCCTTATATCCCATCCTTTTCATAATATTAATAGCTTGTTGAGAGTACTCATTAGTTAGTGTCAGTCCCAGGTCTTGCAAAATGTCTCTTCCCCAGAGGTTAACGGGGAGAGGAAGCAAATAAGGTATAAAGCTTCCTGTCTGACCCTCTGGCGTCTTCCAAGTCAAGGAGCGTGAACTGACTGCAGGGTTGGCCTCATATCCCAACCCTTGTAAGGAGTGGGATGATTGTGTAACAGGCCATGACTTAGGCCACCAGTTGGAGGAAATAATACTTTTATCGGCTCCTGTGTCTAAAATCCCTGAAAAACTCTTCCCTTCTATTGTTAATTGTAAAGTGGGTCTAGTTTTGAGATCCACTACCAAATGAGCAAAGTCAGTTCCTGAAGAACCGAACCCATTGGCGCCTCTAGGCACCCCGGTGGATGGAAAACAATTATGTAAACTTGGAAGAATAACCAACTGAGCAATCCTATCTCCAGGGGAGATGGAAAATATGCCTTGTGGACAAGAGCAGAGAACTTGAAGTTCCCCTGTATAATCTTGGTCTATCACACCAGGATGAACCACAAGCCCCTTCAAGGTAAGAGAGGAGCAGCCTAGAATAAGGCCAACGCTTCCCTCAGGCAGGGGACCTTTAAAATCAACTGGGATAGGTTGCACGCCCTCATGTGGCATTAGTAAGAATTGGGAGATAGAGCGGAGGTCCAACCCTTCGGAACCTCTTGTAGCTCTGCAGCTAGAGGTGTCCCCCGGTTGCAGGCTTGTGTCCCATATTTTTGGGGGCCCTGAGACCTGGGGCCCAGATATCCGTTTTTTGGAGTGTCTTCATCTCCTCCTGCTGTGGAGGGATCATGTTGAATAATCTTTCCTTGAATGTCCCTAACCAAGCAACATTCATTGGCCTAATGATATCCCTTCCTGCATTTAGTACATAGCCCAGGGGTTTTCTTTTGTATAGGAGTACGACATTCTCGTTTCAAATGACCCAGTTTGCCACAATTATAGCATATTTTACGGCCACCAGGACTTGAGCGGCTCTGGCCCTGCAGGATAGCTGCTGCCAGGCCAGCGTTAGTCAGTGGGCCTCCAAGTCCTCGGCAGACCTTTATCCAATCTGTCAGCCCTTTGTTTCTCCTGGGGGTAATAACTGCCTTGCATTCTGGTGAGGCATTTTCATATACTAATTGCTCGATCAGTGGCTTGACTTGCTCTGGGTCTCCAAAAATCCTGCCTGCTGTTTCTGTCATTCTAACAACAAAGTCTGAGAAGGACTCCTGGGGGACTTGTAATATTTTTGTTAAATTTCCTCCAGCCTCGCCCTTCTTTGAGAGGGCATTCCATGCCTTAATAGCGGCGGCGGAGATCTGGCCATATGCTCCCCAATCATAGTTAGTCTGGTCGGCAACATACTGACCTTGCCCTGTTAATAATTCGAAAGTCCACTGTCTCTGGTTGCCTTCCGCATTAGCGTTGGTCCTTGCCTGTGCTTGAGAAGCGTCATGCCACAAAGCCTTCCATTCCATATACTGTCTGATATTAGGGAGAGCAGCTTTTACTGTATTTTACCAATCATTCGGAGTCATTGCCATAGTGGCAAATCTCTCAAGCTGCATAACTGTAAAATGAGCATCAACTCCATATTTGTTAACCGATTCAGCAAATTCTTTGATAGAGGCATACTCTACAGGTGCGTGGACACGGCCTCCCCTCATGTCCTCAAACACTGGAAAGGCTTGTAATATTTTTCTCTTGTCTTCCTCTGAAAGGAACGAGCCCGAGCAGCGCCTTTCCACACAAAGCAGAAGTGCGCCGGGAACATTAGGTTGGGAGGGCGCGACAGGCTGAGAGGCCATGCAGCTCCTATCTCCCGTTTTCCTTTGTTTTCGATTTCGGGGAGGCAACTGCTCATCTGGCTGACATCTTTCCTCCTCATATGTCTCTTCATCTGAGTCCTCTGCCTCGGAGGAAGTTAGCTCCTCCGACTCAGAGCCACCAAGCCCCAAAACCTCCGGCTCCTTTACTGGATAAAGAGATTTTCTTTTGGGGGCTTCTCTTTCCTTCGTTTTTAACTCACCCAGGGCGTCCTTTCCCTCATCTTTCACCCCCGCGGATCGAGGGTCCTTGGGGGGGTTCATTTTCTTAGGCATGCCTCTTTTATGAGCTTCTTTCTTTTTTCCTGAACTCTTAAGCGCTTCTTTCCCTCTGTTTCTGACCTGCTGGCCTGTAATCCGTCTAGCACTCCCTGGCCTGCCACTACAGTCGAGTGGCATTCCTCATCCTGCAAAACCAGAAGGAAGAGAACGAACGCCACTAGCACAATAGCGAGAGCTTCTAGAGTTCCTGCCAACTGGGGAGGGAGACGAAATAAATCAAGTCCAAACATGTCTCTCAGAGCTTTACCTTGTCCTACGGTTCTGGATCTACTCCGCGAGCGGAGGGTCTTCTCAAACAGCACCAGCGATGGTGAATTTTCCCGGGTTTCCGGCACCACTTGTGACGCGCCAGCAAGAACGCACGCGGAAACACACCAGGATCCTTCCGCAGCAAAACGTTTATTCCAAAACAAAATGGAGGAAGGCCCCAGGCCCAGAAAAAGCACTGCTTATATACCCTTGGAGCGGTGTGTTCACCTCTGATTGGCTGCTTACTCGTTGCCCGCCAAAACGTCCTGGGATGGGATTAGACTTTGGCCCGCTTTTACCATAGCACATGCGCAATTTACTTGTTTACTAGGAGGAATACCGGATGCCAGCGCCATCTTGGAATGGCGAATTTTGGCAGCACAAGCCGTGGCTTCCTACACCTGTTATCTCAGCAGCTACAGGCTGAAGATTGCATGTTTAAGGCTAGCCTGTGCTACAAAGTGAATCCCTGTATTGAAAAAAAGAAAGTCCAAGATCTTTTGCCCATTCCAAGGCATTTCTTTTTTCTTTTATTTTCTGTCGTGTTTTTGGTTTTTTGAGACAGGGTTTCTCTGTGTAGCTCTGGCTGTCCTGGAACTCACTCTGTAGACCAGGCTGATCTCGAACTCAGAAATCCGCCTGCCTCTGCCTCCCAAGTGCTGGGACTAAAGGCGTGCACCACCGCTGCCCAGCTTCCAAGGCATTTCTTACCTTCCTTTGCTTCCTATGTTTGGGTGCAGGCAAGTTGGGGAGCAGTGTGGAGGCCTCACTTGTGACCTCACTGATCTATATGGGGTATGATGTCAGGGGCATGCCCCGGAGAGTGTGCACAGCACAGCTGATCTTGGCCCAGTAGCAGATAGAAGCTAGGCTGTTTACCTGTTTGGGTTACAGGTCCTGGAAGAGGGTGTGCCCTGCCCTGTGAGCTCCCGGGTGAGTGTTAGCTTACCTTCCTACCCTTCCTGGGAAAATTGAGGCTGGAACTTTTGCTGACCTGAAGAGGAAATCTGTGCATTCCCAAGCCCTGCTCCTCCATCCATTGGAAACGACAGCCATGTCAGGCTTGTGTGAAGTGTGAGGAAGGCATGGCAAGAGGTGTGAGCTCAGAGCTCAGCTCAGAGCTAAGACTAGGGCACATCTTCCTGTTACTTCCAGGAATTCAGCCTTTCCAGAAGAGCCATTGTGGCTTGTGCCTATGGTTCAGCCCTCAGGGGCCACCACAGAAGATGCTGAATGAGATCCTGTTTTAAGCAAACATAGTCTTTTCATAAAAGAATTTCCTCAGAGCTTACAGTGGTTGTGCATGCCTGGCCAGGCTAGAAGGACAGTGTGGGCTTTTATCTTCTCTTTCTGCTTTATCCCACGGACTGTGTGGTTCTATTTGCCTGGGCCAGAAGCTGACAGCTCCAGCTCTGGGCAGCAGCCATTCAAACTGTTCTTAACTCTAGGCAGAGAAATGAAGGTCTGCAGTGTCACCTGTGCTCGGGTTTCCAAAGTTGCCAGCAGCTTCTGTGAAGAGAAGCATCAAGAGACATGGGCTGTAACCAGCAATGCTGGGCCATGGGTTATGACACTCATGCAAAGCCTTGAGGTTGATTGCTACCCAGACCTGGAAATGTTGGACAGAGAAGAGCAGGGGTCCCTTGGGATTGTCAGCACAGTCTTTGACTGTGTGGTCATCTGTGTGAGATGGGAATGTCACTCCTTCAAGTATTCCAGGACTCTCAGCATGTCACCTCTCTTAGGGAGAAGAAACCAGCACACTAATCCCACCCCAGAGGCTGCTGTAGACTTAAGAGTCCCCAGCAACACTTTTCCAAGCCTTTCCCAACACTGTGACTGCCCTGGCTACTCATCCCTCATGAGGCTTCCCCCTCGGACCCCTCCCCAAGTTTTTTTGTTTGTTTTTTTTTTTACAATAGAACGACAGACTTGACACCTGTCCAAAATATCACAGCATTGCCCAGACAATAAAAGCTTCAGAGGAGAAAGGGACATGTTATGAATAGGTAGTTCTGAAGGGAGGCAGACAGCAAAGTCACTGAAAGGGTCATGCCTTTGGAATTCTATTGACAAAGGCCCAGCAGCATAGCCTGTTTTTGTATGTTTTCTGTTCATATTATGTCACTTCAATCACCCACCATCACCCACCCATCAATCCGTATACCATTCACAAAAGTGACATTCTAAATTCCAAAGAAACTGCCTGGAACTTTCAGTTTGCTTTACCTTAGTGGTAGGTGGTCTGATTCTGTGGTGCTCTGTTGGCTCCTGAGGTTATGTGGGTAGACAGTGGATATCTGTAGTACCTTTGTCTTCCTGGATGGTGGTCTTTTGTAGGCTTGGGCTATTATTGGATCCCATTGTAAGTGGAGGTGGATTATGTTTTGTACCTGCTATACCTGTAAGGCCATTTTGACCTAAAAAGATACAAGAGACATGTGTTTGTCATGTTATTAGGGAACAGAACTATTATAAAAAATTCTTTTGTTTTAAAGATTTATTTACTTACTATATATGAATATACTGTAGCTGTTTTCAGACACACCAGAAGAGGGCATCATATCTCATTACAGATGGTTGTGAGCCACCATGTGGTTGCTGGGATTTGAACTCAGGACCTCTGGAAGTGCAGTCAGTGATCTTAACCACTGAGGCATCTCTCCAGCCCACTCTTTTTTTTTTTTTTTTGGTTTTTCGAGACAGGGTTTCTCTGTGTAGCTCTGTCTGTCCTGGAACTCACTCTGTAGATCAGGCTGGACTCGAACTCAGAAATCTGCCTGCTTCTGCCTCCCAAGTGTTGGGATTAAAGGCAAGTGCCACCACCGCCCGGCTATAAAAAATTCTTGTGTTGTTACTCATTAAGAATGAACATTTATGGCCGGGTGGTGGCAGCGGGCACCTTTAATCCCAGCACTTGGGAGGCAGAGGCAGGTGAATTTCTGAGTTCAAGGTCATCCTGGTCTACAGAGTGAATTCCAGGACAGCCAGGGCTACACAGAGAAACCCTGTCTCAGAAAAAATAAATTCACGGTGCTTGAAATGTCTAAAAAAATGACTGGGTATAGTAGTTTACAAACATAATCCCAGCACCTTGGGAGGCTGAGGCAGGGGAATTTTCTTCAGTTTGAGGCCCAGCTTGGGCTACATAGTGAGTTTCTGGCCAGTTTGAACTACTTAACAATACCTTGTCTCAAAAATAATGGGGATCAGTGAGGTGACTTAGTGGGTGAAGAAGCTTTTTGTGCAAGCCTGATGTCCTGAGAGTTCATCTCTGGAACCCATCCATGTAAAGGTGGAAGGAGATAACTCACTCCATAAGGTTGTCCTCTGATATCCACATGTACTTCACGGCACAAGTCCTGCCCTCCCATCCCACATCATACACACACACTTGCCTTACCAATGGTTTCTAATGCTATAGAATCCATTAAAAAAAAAAAAAAAGACCAAAGCAAGTTGAGGAGCAAAGGGTATATTTGGCTTATGCTTCTATATTGTAGTGAGGACAGGAACTCAATTAGGGTAGGAATTACCACTGCTGGAGGTGGTCCAGGCGCCACTTCATTCAGAGCCTGTACAGGGTGGGCAGTTGAGGATGGCTCAAAGGAGACAAAGGAGAAGAAATGAGGTCTAGTTCTCTGCTGGCTGTTTCAAGAGGCTCCCTGATCCCTGCTGGGTAGCTGGTTTCTAGGAAGAAGTGGCAAGGAGAAGCACAAGCTTCTAGAAGCTTCCTGGAGTAATTACCATATGAAAGCTGGTCAGGGAGCTGTAACATGAATACCCTGGGAACAGGGATGGCAGAGGGGTGCTAAGGGCACTACTTGGCTCACATTCCTCTAAGCTGGGGCTCTCATCACTCCCAGGCCCTTCCTGTCTGTACTTGAAACTCCTAATGTCTCAGGAGCACCCTTGAATGGCAGAACAAAACGGACTGAGAAGTGAATTCCAGGCCCTAGAGCTGGACCACTGGGATCCTATGTCCACAGCTTGTTGCTCAGTTCAGATTTGTCGTTGCTGTCAAGGCAATCTTAAGACCAGGAACAGCAACCTGCCTTTCTCATTTGCAAGCTCTTCCTTCCCTGGATATGTAGTCTTTGTGGCTTCCTAATGTCCCTTCACCACTGTGGGTTTAGGCTTCTGTCTGGCTATGTGAAGCAGTCACACTGACTTTCTAGACAGAACCTCCCTGAGGGTCTCTAATAGAAAAGATACAAGTGGCTACCCTTGACATTATAGTCCCTTGGGATGGGGATCTTCATTTTTTTTTTCTTGGTTTTTCGAGACAGGGTTTCTCTGTGTAGTCCTGGCTGTCCTGGAACTCACTCTGTAGAGTTCAAGGCCAGCCTTGCCTTGCCTCCCACCTGCCTTTGCCTCCCAAGTGCTGGGATTAAAGGCGTAGGCCACCACTGCCCAGCTGGGATGGGGATCTTCAAACAGCAATGGACACTTTTACACATCAGGTTTGTACTGTGGGGGAGGTCCTATGGACAATGGTCTCCCATCAGGACCATCAGGAGTGTACTATCCTACAGAATGGCCATCCAGGGTACTTGGAGCCTTGTGATTTGTGCCCATTTTTCCCATCTGCCAGATTTGACTCCCAGACAAGAGTCTTGTCTCTGGTTCAGAACCAGCTACAGTGGAACTGAATACCTCCATGGGAGCCACTGTTCTTCTAGCTGAGAGTCTGCAATCAGACCCACTGAGGTGGACCCAGATGAGCAAAGCTGGATGCTCTGTGGGGAAGTAAGACAGCCAAGGGCAGAAGAACGGGTCAGTGTTCCAGGGATGTGTAGGGGAAATGGCAATTGCTAAGGTTACAAATGCCTCTCCTAAAAAAACGTATGCTCTTCCAAGTTCATGGGGAGAGTGGGACCTTGGAGAGCCTGGCAGGGTCTTTTTCTTGTTGGTTGTTGAGATGGAGGCAGCAGTTTTAGGATTCCAGGGAGCTTTGCCCATGGCCTCTGTGCCACTAGATGATACAATTCCTTAATGTCCAAAGGGACCAAAGAGCCTTTGAGCTGATGTGCCTGAATGAGACTCATAGCAGTAGGACGCCAGGCCTGGGGACAGCAGTCCAAGCTGTGCATGGGGACCGGTCTTACCTGGCACACTCTTGCAGTGTTCCATGCACACATGACTTGCTCCCTGAGGTTGAGTTAACTAAGATGGGACGTGCAGACAGCACAGCAGCTTGAACCTTACTGTGCTGACTTCATGCAAGTCTGGTTTGCACTCTGACTTAGATGGGTCAGTGACCCTGGGGGTTTGGGGCAAGCTCCTGGCTTTGCCTGATGTGGGAGGCCACTCCTTCCTACGCCCTGCTCCCAACAGCACAGAAACAGGTGGCTTGCCATGGTGGGGAGGTGAATACTCTCTTACCACAAATACATCACGGCAGAGGTCAAGATTTCAAAGGACATTTATTATTTTTGAAAGGTCTGAGGGGAACTTTACAAGAGTCAGAAGCCAGTAACTACAAAGGATGATAAATAAAATACAAAGCCAGTATGTTGTGGCAAATTTCCAGAAAACACACTGAAAATCTTTAGAGTTCAAAACTGCTTCATTTTATACATAATTACAAATTAGTATACAGCGCTTGGGTTTAACCCAATTTTTCATTTAAGAGGGCTTAGTACAGAAATGTTCATACAGCATTTGGAGACAAATGAACAAGAACAGAGGTATAGGTGTATCCTGCCCACCTTCTGTAGAGCCCAGGCCTCAGGAGGAAACCTGAGACAAGCCAACTGGGTTAGGCCCATCCCAGCAGGTGGCAACCAAGGCAGGGCAGCTGAGGCAAGGAGGGTTCTAAGGCATAGATAGGTTCTGTGCTTCCTGCAGAGGCCCTCTGGGGTCTGTGGCAGTAGCTCCTGCCTGGTTTCTCCGCAGGGCACACTTGAAGAAGAGGAGGCCACCCACTTTACACCTTAGTTGAGATGGAGAAATAACTCAGGACCTGCCAATCAATCATTTGACAAATGAAATCCTGTGAGTGCAGGGAAAGGCCTCTGTCACCCCTCCCCCCCCCCCCTTATGGCAGCATTAGAATACTTTGCATTTCTCCACCTGGCCAGCAGGCAGCAGACTCCAAAGTCTAGTTAACTAGGAATGTTCTGCTACATGAAAGAAAACAAGGAGCCTAACACAAATGCACCATGCCCTTGGTCTCTGCAGGGATGGGTGGATGGGGGAGTGTGTCATCGCTTCACTTAAAGACACCCATGCACAGGTGACCAGGCAAGGAAGCCCACACTCCAGGACTGTCTTCTGGGTACAGGTCAAAGGCAACTTAAGTCTGATGAAATACCAAGAGCCTTGGCAAGAATAGTGGGTGAGGTCACAAGAGCCTCAGGGACAGAAGGAGACATTTCAACCTTGTATGGAGAGGACTCTGGGCAAGCTCTGGCCTATGGGCCAAGGTTGTGTCCTTTACTAAGGCTGTGCATACAAATGTTACCCGGCACTGTTCAACACATCTCTGCATACTGTTGCAATGAGGGAGGCTGTGAAGAACCAGTGTGGGGGTGGGTGGGACTAGCAATGGGCAGCGCTAGTGGTAGAACCCTCAAAAGACTCAATTCGTACCTTTCGGGAAAAAAAAAAAAGCAAATCAATCATTGTGAGATCTTCTTCCCTGCAGGTGACTTCCATAAGAGTGAGGAGGTGGGGGTATACCGACATGTCTTTATTTTAACCCTCTCCATCTTCTAAGAAAAGAGTTAACAGATTTGATTGTCTCAAAGATGAAGCCAGCTGATGAGAGGTCATTTAAAGTGCACATGTCACCCAGATGGGATGACAACTACTGAGATGATTATAATCTCTGAGAGAAGATACAATCTTCCAGAAAGTTCACTAGATTCCTCAAGGCTTGGGTCAATTCCCACCTGTCCCACAAAGCAATAAAATCTTTAGCTTGATATAAAAATTATGATTTCTCAGTATGAGGAACAAGACGGAACACAATCCTGGTTGCTGGGAGACCACCCTTCTCATATTAGAGAATCCACAGAAGACTCAGCCACAGCAATCTTCAGGGACCTAAGCAAGTGCAGAAGCAGCAGTTCCCCAAGCTTGACAGACTTCGGAGGGGCCAGGCAGTGCAGGCAGGTCAAACAGTTCTTGGCAAATGGTTCTCTTCCTGAAAGAAGTTGGGCAGCTTAGGATATTTTGATTTTAACTTCTCCCAATTGTCACTGGCCACTGTTTGGGGAAATGTGGGTAGAAGTCAAATTGGTTTTTTAAAACAACCAAAGCAACCCAAATACAACACAGCTGGTTGGGTCAGAGGGCAGGGGTTGGTTGGTAGGTGGGTGGGGGTGGGGGTTGGGTGTGTGGGGACAGGAATGAAGCTTCCAGGGGTGGACAGTGGCTCACTGTGTGTCACTGGCTTCCCTCTGCACAGGGAAGAGGATAGGACTTGGTCTGATTTTCTGTCAAGTCTAGGTGGGAGTCAGGCTCTTTCCCTCAGGCAGAAGTACTTCGCTGTGGAAGTACAGTCTCCCTGAGGGGGGTGTTTAGAGTTAGGGACAAGGAGGGCCTGCCAAACCCTGTGGATCTGAGGCATGCCAGGCTCTGCTGTGACAGCAGGAGAGGTCAAAGCTGAACTGGGAGAAGGAAGCAACTAACTTCTTGCTGGTAAAGTTGAGGGAAGTACATTATAGTTTTAGTAGGGAAAAAAACCCAAACCAAACCAAAACAAATTACAACCAAGGAAACAAACAAACAAACAAACAAAAACCCCAGAATTTAAAGAGCTAAACAAATCTTGTCAAAAAGAGGCAAAAGTAGCAAATGGGGCAACTTTAAAAATCTCCAAAAAAGAACAAACATTCCTTATGAAAAAATGGGCCTGGTACAGAAGGGGACAGCTCCCATGGGCCTGGGACAGAAGGGGGCAGCACCCATCTCAACCCCAGTCTTCCTTGGACCTTCAAGCACTTGGACAGACACTTCATTTTCTGTACTCAAAAGATGGTTTAAACTGTTGGGCCAGTACTGGTTCATTTTCAAAATAAAACAAAGAAAAACACAAACACAAAATAAATAAATTTTGGCTAAAAATTTTAAATCAGAACTCTTTCAAGTAAACTGAAATATAAATATCTGTTCATGCAAGACCAGCTTGCAGGTCATCAACAAGCACCAAGTTACAGGTTTGTTTTCTGCACAATTGTTCAAAGCCCTGTGCTTTTGAGGGCAAAAGCAGGAACGGAAGGCCATGCGTGAAGCACAGGCACCAAAGCGCCCCTCATGGGGTCTATGTGAGCCTTAGAGGGTACATTACCAATGAACTGTCCTGCAGACACGAGCTGGTGAAGGCCTCAAGCATGCACAGATCAATGCATGGAGTCAGAGGGCGAGAAGAGAGACAGGCAGCACTTGACAGCTTCAAGGGTAAGAGCGCAACCAACCAAACTGCATCTGAAAACCGTATGTGAGAAGGATGTGTGACTGAGGGGCTTGTACGTAGCCATGCTTAAGGGCCAGCTCCCCTCTCTGTATTGGCACAATCACCAGACAGACTTAACTCCTGTACAGGAACCTACTTCTCACCAGTAATCCCAGAGAAGCCTCAGGGTACGTGCTAGTCAGGCAGCCGATGGCTGGGAGCATTAACAGGGTGTATGCTTTCCCAAAAGGAACAGTAAAAACTTGAAAGTGTCATAATGGGGACAGTGATGAGGAGTCCTCTCTACTTCCTCCGTGCTCAGAGCATGGAGACGGGCATCTAGGACAGGCAGTATGTTTCTTCCTGATTTGAATAGGAAGGGAGAGAGTTCAGTCTAGAGTCCGGAGACAGACAGTGCAGACCATGTTTTTTGGTTCACATCAGGCCTCTTGTTGGTTTCACAAGCATTTGTTGTTCTCCCTAAATGAAATGAGGAGTACATACAGAGAGGGGTGCTGTGTGCACAAGGGCTATTTCAAGGGACCCAATCTCAGAGGCCCACAGGGTGAAATACTGAGTATCAAGATGGCACCTAGCCAGTCACATGCTTGCTCTTGGGCTAAGCATCCTGATGTTTGAGAAGAACTGTGTGCACAGCTGTGTACTCCATGTGTACACAAAGATGGCCACTGTACACTCAGCCTGCACTATCTGCCCCTTGATTCTGGTTCTTTTTCCCCAAAATGCAAGGCAGCATTTCAGACCTCATTTGGAAAAAACCCTCTGAGCCTTTAGGGAATCATGACACGTCTCAAACAATTACCTAATTCTAGGGTCACGACTTTCAGTGTAATACCCTGAATAAGGCCAGGCCCACCCAAGCCCTGGGCAGTCAGGGGTCACAGCTGAAGTAGAGTCTGAGTGTCTGTTCCCGCCACCCAGGTGCAGCTCCTTCTTGTCCAGGACCTGGGGTAGCTCAGGAGGACTGGACGCTGAGGGGTAGTGGGCGTCCAGTGTAAGAGACTTGTGCACAGGGGCAGCAGGAGAGCCCTGGTGGCTCCACTGTCAGGTCAGGGTTAGAAGGCTGCTGCCCTGGAAGAGGAGATGGGTCAACAGAAGATCTCTTCACCCTCTGCTCGTACTTCCGAAGCAGGGCCATCTGCAACCGTGAAACCAAGAATGAGAACATGGCCCTTTCGAGGTCACTTCCTATGTTTTTATGTTGTGACAGGCAACTGAGGTTCTTGGCACATACCGTGTAGAGTTTACAGTGTGATTAACTTTCACACAGCACTACTGTTCATGTTTGTAACTGGGTCTAAGAAACAGAAATCTCCCACACAGAAGCGAACGTTCAGTCTTATTTTGAAGGCACAGCACAGGACCCAGGACAATGTGAAATACAAGCAGGAAGGCGTTATGAGCTCCCTTAGAGAAGCTCTCAGCTCCAGTCTCTAACTTCCCCTGGGAAAGGAGCATAAGCTCTGCCTTACACACCCTAAGGTTCAACACCCAATCTCGCTGCTGTTATTGGTTACTAGAGTAAGCCTAGCA
>NW_021613781.1:0-17257 GCF_004785775.1 Grammomys surdaster | reverse complement strand
CAATACTCAAGGAGTTAATGTGCTGCAAACTGTCCAGTATATCATAACAGAATTAAAACAATTCATGATACAATTCACAGCAACTGAACTCATGCCTATTTTATTAGTTTCACACATAAACATCATTTTGTACATTCCACCTGCTCCATTTCCTATGAGAAAGAGACTTTGTTTGTTTGTTTGTTTGTTTGCTTTGCTTTTTGAGATAGGGTTTCTCCTGTAGACCTGGCTGTCCCGAAACTTGTTCTATAGTCCAGTATGGCCTCAGACTCACAGATCCTACCTCTGCCTCCCATGTGCTAGGCTTAACGACTAGCACCACTGTCACCTGGCAGAAAGAAAAAGGACTTTTACACAATTTTCTATGTGTAGGATTGTGTATTTCCCACCATGTCAAGATTTATAAGACCCTTTCCTCTCCAAGTTGCTTTGATCATGGTGTTTCACTAAGGAAACCGTAACCCCAACACATGGTGGGATGGGGCATAATATACAACCTGAAAATTAATATTAGTAATTACAATTGTTTTTTAAAAGACTTTATATTCAGAGGACAGTTAGGCTAGCTACCGATCTGCAAGCATAGCAGAGTATCATTAATAGTGTCAGGGATTGGTGTTCGTAAATTGGATGGGTCTTTACTTGGGACAGTTGTTTGACCTTTCCTTCAGTCTCTGCCTCATCTTTGTCCCTGCATTTCTTTTAGACCGGACAAATTTTGTGTCCAAAGTTTGTAATATTCACAATTTCACTCTGTGTTGAGTAATGAGGAGATTAGCACATACTTTGTGAGCACTTCATGCTTTACATGTTCAAAGAGGAATTTGAGGCTGAGTTGTGTTCCCTAAATGACATGCTGATCCTGTAAACTCCTGATTCCTGTCACTGTGACATCATATGGAAATAGGGTCTTTGTAAATGTAGCTAAGCTGAAATTAGGGATTTTAGAATGGATCCTAAATCAACATAACCAGTATCAGTATAAAAAGAGAAAACACTGAATATAAATACATTCAGAACAACATATACACAGATACAGAGAGAAGCAACCACGTAGATGGACACAGAAATTAGAGTTGTGCTATACAGACATAGAAGGCCTGGAGTTCCCAGAAGCTGGAGGAGGCAAGGAAGATCCCACCCCTAAAAGTGTCAGAGGGAGCAGGGTCCTGATAACACCTTATTTTTGACTTGTAGATGCAGAATAAAACTCTTAATAATTTTTGTTGTTTGAAAACAGTCTGTGGTAGTCATGTCAGCAACGTTGGTAAACTAAAAAAAGCTATGAATTTAAGGCCTATTCTTCCTCAGAGCTCCCTGGACTTTCCTTTCTTCTAGAAGCATCCACTGTGAATTTAAGTAGTTTGTGTGCTTAGACTGCACTATCTCACCCAGTGAGTGCCTCATTTTCTATATATGTTTCCATAGTTAGAAACATTCTCTAAAGGCTGAGAGATTAAAGGCTTAGTCTGCCAGCCTATGATCTTATTGGGATGTGGTAGAACCTTTAAGAGGTAGGCCTTAAGGGACAAAATTAGGACATCAGTGTTTCTTGCCTCTCTTTTCTTCATGGAGACTATAAGGTGAATGGGCCCTCTTTACCACGTTCCTGTTGTGACAGACTAAAGCAAGAGTCAAGAGAACATGAACTGAAACTTCTGTAATTATGAGTTAAAATATACCTTTCCTCCTTTTAATTCATTACCCCAATTATTTTATCATAGTAATAGAAAGGTAACACATGTGTTATTTTGCTTATTCAACAGGGATGTCTTTTCCATAAAATCATGTTATATTTCTATTCATTTCAATCACGAATTAAACAATCATGTTTGTGGAGAGCAGCATAGTGCTGCGCCCTTAAGATGGCTCCAGTCTCCCCCTCAGCCACTTGTTGGCGAGTCCTCTTAAGAGTAAACAAGTCCTTATTTGGCTGTGGCTGGTGATCTGGCTTGTCTCCATGTGTGTGGACCTATCTGCTGTTGCCATGTGGCTGACGGGGTTAGGCTAGTCCTAGAGTACTTAAGCCTGGGAGGCGCTTCCCCCAGGGTCAGAAGATTGTTCAAGGTTCCTGAGTAAACTGCTTGGAGAAGAGCTCATGTGTTGCATCTTCCTTGCTGGACAAGGGTGGGCGTGACAACTGGTGGTCCGTACGGGGATCTGAAGCTCAGAACTTTCAGCAGTCACGGTGGTGCACCAGTAAGTTCCCAGGTTACGTTGGGACAAGGGAAGGCCCTCAGTAAAAGAGGTGATAAATTTCCGGGTAGGAACGATAAAGTTCCCAGGTCAGTGGGACAAGACAAAGTTCCCAGGTCAGTGGGATGAGATAAAGTTCCCAGGTAAGTGGGATAAGGGAAAGTTCGCGAGGTGAGTTGCGACAATAAAGTCCGCGGAGCTCGGCCATTTTGCTCTTCTCTGCAGACAAAGAGAGAGCGGACAAGTTTACATTGTTGCAAACCGAAAGTGCAAGGCACTGTGTATTGAAAGTTTAGTTATGGGCGATTCTCAGTCGCACCCAATTTTTTTGGCTCTCCAGGAGCTAGCTGCTGTTATCTAAAAATTTGAAGCTTAAAAAAGCACCCTTCAAAGGTTTTTGGATGAGTGCGATATCATTGCTCTTTGGTTCGCAGTTTCCGGTAATTTAACTACCGCTTGTTGGGATAAATTGGGAAAAGATCTAGATTTTGCATGGGGTCAGGGAATGCTCAAGTCAGGGGTCAGACCTGTGTGGAAGCTTATCAGGAACTGTTTGGAGGATCAGAGGTGCTGCAGGGCAGTAGAGGAGGGACAGACTGCCCTGGAAATGCTGAAAGAGGAGTGCTCAGTTAAGTCGAGCAGGAAGGAGGATTCTGACACAGACTGGTAAGATATTGATGAGGAGCTTCAAGCTCTGATTGAAAAGGTAGAGTTAAGGAAAGATAATTTAAATACCTGAAATGATTTTCAGAAATTGTTAGGGGATATTAATTGGGTCAGGTGTTATTTAAGGTTACCAAATTATGAATTGAAACTGTTATATAATATTTTGGTAGGAGATTCGGCCTTGGATTCCCCTAGGAAATTAACAGAGGATGCAAAAAATGCCTTGCAGAAAGTTGAAGAAAGATTGCAGAGTGCCTTTTTGAAAAGATGGGATGAAAGTCAATCCATTAGGTTATGTATTTTTCCCACTTATAGTCAGCCCACAAGACCCTTGTGGTAGGATGGTCCATTGTTATGGATCTATCCTAGGGTGTCTCCAGGTAAATCCATTGAGCACTATCCTTCTGCTGTGGCTATATTAGCCCTAACTGGCATTCAGCAGTGCTTGCACTTCTTTGGAGTAGCTCCAGGAACCATTGTGGTACCCTATTCTAGTCAGCAAGTTAGGGTTTTGTGCGGCACGATTGATGATTGGGCTATTCTCCAATGTAGATTTAATGGGTTAATTGATAATCATTATCCTAAACATCCCCTAGTCTCCTTTTTTAAAGAACATTCCGTGATTTTTCCAAAGGTTACCTCTGCTGTTCCTTTGAAGGAAGCACCCAGTGTGTTTACTGATGGTTCTAAAACAGGCTGTGGAGCCTATATGGTAGGTGAGAAAGAGCCAGTGTTGTATCGGTTTCAACCTGGTTCCCCTCAAATTGTTGAATTGAAAATTGTTATTGAAGTGTTTAAAAACTGTCAATTTGCCTTCAATTTGATTTCAGATTCCGTTTATGTGGTTAATGCAGTTAAAATATTAGAAATAGCAGGCCCCTTAAAGATTAGTAGTACCGTATGTGCCTTGTTGAAAGAATTATAAAACTTGATTTGGCAAAGAAAAGAATGGTTTTATGTCCAACATATTCATGCACATACGGGTTTGCCTGGGCCGTTAAGTAAAGGAAATGATGTGGTTGATCAATGCACTCGTAAGGAATTTCTTTTCCTGAGTTCATCCTTGGAGCAAACAAGACAGTTTCATCAAATTTTTCATGTTAATGCTAAGACGCTGCAAATGAAATTCCACCTCTCTAGAGCAGATGCTCAACAGGTGGTTTTGGATTGTCCACAATGTGTTGTGCATCATCATCCCCCTAGTGTGGGAGTAAATCCCCGGGGATTGTTGCCACTTAAGATCTGGCAAATGGATGTTACCTATATTTCAGAATTTGGAACACTTAAATATGTTCAAGTGTCAGTAGATACCTACTCAGGCATAATCCATGCTGCGCCCTTAAGTGGTGAGAAGGCACGTAATGTCATCGCCCATTGCCTGGAAGCATGGGCCTCCTGGGGAAAACCCCAGCAGTTAAAACCAGATAATGGACCAGCCTACACAGCTCAGACTTTTGCCTTATTTTGTAAACAAATGGAGGTACAGCTTTCCCATGGATTACCTTATAATCAGGGACAAGGAATTGTGGAGCGAGCTCATCGCACCTTAAAAGAATGTTTACAAAAACAAAAGGGGGGAATAGGCCAAGGCTGTACCCCTAAAGAGAGGTTATCTCTTGCCCTTTTTACCCTTAATTTTTAAAATTTGGATGTTCATGGCCGCTCGGCAGCAGACAGACATCAAGACTTACATGGTCCATCTAAGGGCATGGTGAAATGGAGGGATATCCTGACGGGCTCCTGGCGAGGGCCTGATCCCGTGCTGACATGGGCACGAGGTTCTGTTTGTGTTTTTCCTCAGGATCAGCAAGATCCAGTGTGAGTGCCCGAGTGCCTGGTGCGGAAGGTTTGCCATGAAGACCCTCCTGAGGCTCGTGATGATGATGGTGACAGTGACACCAGGGTTAGAGACTGAGGGAGCCGGAGGCATCTAGAGAACCCCTGCTTCGTGACATCCTCCTCTTGACTAAGTGGGCGGGTTTGGGTTTCTTGGCCATACTCATGGTATTAGCCTCCCTTGTCTGCCTGTGGATTATCTGTAAGATCAGAGCTACACAGAGCCAGAACGCAGCCATGATTGTTCAAGCCTTTGCAGCCTTTGAGGCCGGACAGTCCCCCCAAGCTTGGCTGGCAGCCATCAAGCCTTGAGTCGTTACGTTCAGGTTGTGAGGCTAGGCACTGCACTTGAGGTATACTGTCAGCTGCTCGCAGCCTCAAGGAGAGCAAGTCTGATAGATGCGGGTTAGTACCGTCCTTTTCCCCAATTTATGCAACTTCTCCCGCCTCAGAAAAAATCGGTACTGGGTGGGTCTGGCATTGCCTGGGTAGAGATACCTTGGAAGGGCTAGTACAATGTCCTTTTCTCTCCTTCTGAGATCAGACCTCTACTCTCACCTGTTTCGTACAAAAACAAAAAGGGGGAACTGTGGAGAGCTGCATAGTGCTGCGCCCTTAAGATGGCGCCGGTCTTTGCCTTCTGCCACCTGTTGGCGAGTGCTCTTAAGAGTAAACAAGTCCTTATTTGGCTGTGGCTGGTGATCTGGCTTGTCTCCATGTGTGTGGACCTATCTGCTGTTGCCATGTGGCAGACGGGGGTAGGCTAGTCCTAGAGTACTTAAGCCTGGGAGGTGCTTCCCCCAGGGTCAGAAGATTGTTCAAGATTCCTGAGTAAACTGCTTGGAGAAGAGCTCATGTGTTGCATCTTCCTTGCTGGACAAGGGTCGGCGCGACACATGTTCAAGCCTTTTTAAGGCTAGATAACATTGTGATGGCATTGCTTCATTGTAGAGCACTTGTCTAGCATATTTAGAGCCTTAAGTTCAACCTGAAGCACAAACACAACAGAACACAACACAAAACAAAACCAAATAAGGAAGTAATAGATTAGATGTCTTCCCTGAGATCTCACTAGAAAGTAGTACCACTATTCTAGAACTCTTGAATGAAGAGATGTTATTGTAAACTCACCCTTCAATACAAGTAAAATTAATATAGGCTCCAAATTCAGTGCCTGTGTATACATGTACCAAGCCGTTCAGAGGATCTGGAAGAGTTCTACATCTTTTACCTATGAGAAAGAAGCAGAATTTTAGAATCAAGTATAGTAAACTGAACTTTCTGTAGTTTATGAATTTCTAACCTGATAAGAACTTACTGTAAAATATATATAATTGTAATACTTCAAAGGTTTTGCCACTTTGAGAAAATTCATCAGACACTAGTTTCCAAAAGAACTCTCATCCAAGTCTTTTCTTATATTCACACAGTGACTCCCTAAACATGTATACTTCTTTTATTACCGAAGCATTCTTCTATGTATTCCAACTCACAGGCCTCAAAGTCTGACATTTTTTCACCTCTTTGTTATTAATACCCTTTGCTTCAGAATCATTAATTACTTAATGACACTTGTGCAAAGTTAGCCACCCTAAGTGAAACATCCTGAGGATATTTTCTCTTAATCATGCCCTGTGACAGTCATTCTTATTAAATTTATTAACATTTGAAAAGACAGAATCCCAGAGTAAAGAGATTTGACTGACAAGAATGATCCACATGTCCTATATACCTTAGATAAGATTATTAATGGTGTGTCATAATCTAAACTCCAGACAAACTGAGGCAGACTCTACTCTTTGTCACAAAGGAGCTGCTTCTGCAGTTACTCACGTATACACTTATCTTCAGCACTTGTCCAGGTTGAGTCTTGTTGGCAGGTGATGGAGAACTTCCTCCCTGCAAATCCTGGGCGACATTCATACCTCAAAGCTGTTCCAATGGGAAACACGGATTCATCAGTTGGATTCATAGGTTTGGCAAAAGATAACGGTGATGGGGCAGGGCACTGACCTGGAGAAGAAGACACATCAACACTGCATTGGATGGAAGGACTTGCCTCCTCCCTCACCACTTTCAGTTCTCCAGCTAGCTATTAGGGACCATGATCCTCCTCTCTGGCATTCAGGAATGGATCAGTACTATGGTCAAGGGGGAAAAAATAATAAAATTCAAAAAATGAAACTGCCTTTCATTTTGTTAATGTATTTTCCAATACATGTTTTGATGTATCTTCTAGACTCCGTTATTTTCCTTTAAGGCTTAGTAGCATTTATTTAATTGGCAGATAGAGTCAAATAATATGTAACCAATAATTATCTGTTGGAAAAAAATCATCTCTATTTGATTTTGGAAATACTACATTTTCGTTATGACTTCTTTTCCTCCTAATACTTTCACTTAATACTCTTCTTACTCTACTAGATGCTAAAAGTGTCATATTTAAATATTCCACTTTATTATACAGTTGCCTATTTCTGTTCATTAAGCCTACTTTTTATTTTATATATATTCAATCAATAGAACAACCAAATTTAAATTGTTATATTTCATAAAAGGTTAACCTTTATCATATCCCGAATTTTCACAGTAAAATGGGCACTATATTTTGCTCTTAACCATTACTAAAATTTCATATGTAAATTGTACAGTCCTTTCAACTTGCAAAGATTTCATTGCACCTAGAGGCTTCCAAGCTTTTCACATTTTATCCTGGAGTGGGAGTGGGAAGACCTTCCTTAAAGCTGGGACTCAAGGGACTTTTTGAGGACTTGGAGTGGAAGATAAAGTACACATTGCCAAGACAAAACAGTTGTCAAGTGAAACCTGTATCCCTGGACCTGCTTGTCTGGGCCTTTGGAGCAAATGCATAGGTAATGTCTCCACGATAGAAATAAATTAAGGAGTGAGAACTGGGTTAGACACTTGACAACAGCATTTAAATAGCAAAACATCGAAAGATATCACTATCTCCATTTCACAGATAAGAAAACCCAAAAACATAGTAACTATACTCACAAAACCAAATTCTAGGATTAGAAATTGCATCTCTCATATTAGACTTAGGCGCACAGCTTGGAGCAGACAACACCAGACCAAACAGTTCCAAAGGGGAGGAGGTTTATTCAGGACAGAGGGCAAAGATAGGGAGAGAAACATTGAGAAGATGGTGGAGAAAGAGGAGAGAGAGAGGAGAGAAATGGAGGCTGGCCATGACCACATGGAGAGAGGGGGAAGGGAAGGGAGGAAGGGCGAGGGGACAGAGAGAAGGTAGAGGCAAGAGAGTAAGAGAGTAAGAGAGAGAGGAGGAGGCAAGCAGCCCCTTTTATAGTGGGCACACCTACCTGGCTGTTGCCAGGTAACTGTGGGGAGGAGCATACTTGGGTGTTACCAGATAACTGTGGAGGTGGAGTTTAGACAGAATACTAACATTCCCCCGTTTTGCTTTAATTAAAAGAGAAAAATTAGAAAGAGGTGACGGCGAAGCACGAATAGCATCATCGTGATATCTGGATACTTCCTGCTGGCATTGGGAGCAAAGTGTCTTTAGGGGGAATCTAGAAGAATGGGTGTGGAGGATGTTTGTCTGGTCTTTGGAGACTTGGCTGTTTCCTGCTGTCCAGGGTCTATGGAGTGAGCCATCTGAGAATAGGTCAGAAGGAACAGGTCCAGTAGAAGCAGCTGTGTGTGTGACAGGAGATGGAGCATTTGGAGGTTGTTTCTCTGGAGCTCTTTTGGATGTGCCTGGACTTGACAAGACCTGGATGGCGTCTATTTGGTCCATGAGAGCTAGATCTGAGTGGGTTTCCTGTAGCTTATAAGTTTACAAAAGAGATAACAGCATGAGTTAACAACACGAGCAGGCTTTAAGATGAACCTTTGTTAGATCGTATAGTGAAATGTTTTATTATTTAGGCCAGTTTATAGGAACTCAGATAATATTAGGACAGTGGGATAGTTAGAAAAGGAAATATGAAGCATTTAATTGATGGAAACTGAGTTTAGGCAATGAGGTAACAGATAGTATCTGTGGAATCTTAGCTGTCAATATAGTCAGAAGTCTGAGAAACAATAAACAATAATCTACCAGTTACATATTTTTTTTAAAAAGTGACAGAGTCCACTTTCCAATAGTTCCCATAGTCTCCATATCTCTCGGGCGAAGTCAATTTGGCTTCCAAGTGTAGAAGACGCGGGGCTTTTTCTCTGTGGAATGGATATGTATGCCATGAGAAAAGACTTACCTTGGTTTAGCCAAGTCATTTGATTCAGAGCATCCAGTTTAGCCCACTGTGTTTGTTAGTGACTATATCATCACATAAAATCTAGGCTGTATCTTCTAGGTATCTGGTATCCAAGTCTTCTGAAACCATCTTGGGGTAACTGTTAGAGGCTTTGGGAATTCTGTTGGCCATAAGCTTAAAAAATACTATCAGCAGACTTCTGACAAGATTGAGAGCCATAAGGATTGGTTGTAACTGAATAGAATTTAATAGCAGTATTAAAAATCTATCAAGACAGAGCCTTTACTATCCTGTCTTAAGTAACTTTGGCAGGTTGTGTAGGTAGAGAAAAGCACATTTTTGTATTAGCAAAGAAACATTTGGCTAGGACCAGAATAAGAATGCTGGATCTTATGGTTGGTGGGAGGTTGGGCATCAGCGGCAGCAGGGCGGGACTTCCTGCTAGCTCCGGAAGTCGCTGCCCAGTGTCTCTGGCGGCTAGAGGTTGTAGTGGGCACGGAAAAGCAAGCATGTCCCATATCACAGCAACGTTCATGTTAGTTGTTTTTGTAGCGGAAGGCACCACTAGCACTCGCTTTACAGTTCCCGGGCAAAGAGGGAGAGGGAACATCTAGGTGAAAGACCAGGTGTTAGGACTGGATGTCCATATGTGAGTTCAAAAGCTGAAATTAGGAGAGGTCGCTTGGGAAGGGCTCATAGCTTGAAAAGAGCCAGAGGTAGGAGTTTTACCCAGTCAAGGTGAAGTTCCTGTGACACCTGGACAAGAGTGGTTTTTTGGTGGTTCTTTCTGTCTTACCTGAAGACTGAGGATGATAGGGGATATTAAAATGCCAGGGGATATCAAGGGCATTAGATAGAGTCTGAGAAACTTGGGAAGTAAATTCCGGCCCATTGTCTGACTGGAGGGAGGCGGGGACACCAAAACGGGGGGATGATCTCTCTGAGGAGGAGATCAGAGACTGTCTGAGCCCTTTGGTTAGTTGTGGGAAAAGCCTCTACCCAGCCTGAGAAGGTGTTCACCAAGACCAGGAGGTACTTGACACATTTTACAGCAGACATGTGCATAAAGTCAAGTTGCCAGTCAGTTCCAGGAAGGGAACCTCTAGCCTGATGGGTAGAAAAAGGGGTGCTACGATACCTTGAGTTGGGATCTGACATCTGACAGATTTTGCAAGAAGCAGTGATCGATTTTAAGAAACTTAAGTTCTCAGGAGTAGGCTGTAGGTGGGTCTTAATGAAATAAGACAGCACTTGGCTGTTAGGATGAAAGAGTTGGTGATATGAGCAGGAAGGGCCTGTACCTCCACCACCTTGGCGTCTGACACTATGGCATAGCCAGCTTTCCTGACCCCTTCATGAAGAAAGGAGCTTCCATCTGTATACCAGGTAAAGGTGGCTTGAGGCAATGTGCCCTCCTGTATGTGTGAAGGATGAGGTAATAGTTCTTCTAAGGTTTCAGTACAGGAGTGAGATAGAGAGTAGTCAGTGTTAGGTCGGGAAAGAAGATTGGAAATATTAAGAGGTGGGCATGATTGAAAGGTGGGTGTGGAGGCTTCTATTAGGGCTACCTGAAGAGAAAGAACCCTGCAGGGAGGTAGAGTCTGTAAGCCTTTATAAGTTAGGAGCTGTGACAGGTTGTGAGAAGAAAGGACAGTTATAGGTGATCTCAGGGTTAGTTTCTTTGATTCTCGAATAAGGAGTTCAGCAGCTGCTTAGGTACAAATACAAGGTGCCCATCCCTGGATGGTTGGATCTAGTCTCTTTGACAAGTATGTTATGGGTACAAAAGATGGTCCCAGTTGGTGACCTAAGGCTCCAAGGGCAAATCCCTATTTTTTAGTTACGTAGAGGGAAAAAGGACGAGTCAAGTCTGGGAGATGTAAGGCTGGGGCCTTAAGGAGAGCCTGTTGGAACCTTTGGAAGGGCTTAGTGACAGGTTTGAGAAGAGATTCGTGGGTGGGGCCTAATGTTGCTTCATATAAGGGTGGAGAAAATAGGGAAAAGGAAGGAACCCAAGAATGCAAAAAGCTAGCCATTCTTAGGAATGATAGAATCTCTTCCTTTGTAGGAGGAACAGTTAGAGACTGAATCAGGTTCTTTCTATCTAAGGTAATAGCCTTGTGAGTTGAGGTTATTTCTAGTCCCAAATAGGTGATTTGAGGAGTGGACAGTTGGACTTTAGAAGGTGAGATCCTGTAGCCCCGACTGGAAAGGAAATTTAGAAGAGCAGCTGTGTCAGCTTGGCTAATTTCTAGGGAGGGGCTACAGAGAAGAACATCATCTACATAAAGTACAATCTTAGATCTAGGGAGAGATAGAGAGATTAAGTCAGAAGCCAGGGCATGACTGAACAAAAGTGGGCTGTCCCAGAATTCCTGAGATAGAACAGTCCAGGTAAGTTGGGTAGAAAAGTGAGTGTCAGGATCTGTCCAGGTAAAGGCAAATATGTCCTGTGACTAGGTGTCTAGAGGGATAGAGAAAAATGCATCCTTGAGATCTAGGACTGAAAAATGAGAAGTCCCTGAGGGAATAGTAGAGAGAAGCATATAAGGGTTAGCTATGACAGGATGGAGGGGAACTATGGCAGAGTTAATGCACCTGAGATCTTGAACCAGGCGATAGGTCCCACTAGGTTTCTTAACTGTCAGTATAGGGGTGTTAAAAGGGGAAGAGGTAGGTCGAAGGAGGTTTTTCCTTAAGAGGTCAGCAATGATAGGCTTAAGTCCCCTGAGGCTCTGGAGAAAAAGAGGGTATTGGGCTTGGCAGATGTATCTGGTAGAGTCCAGTAACTGGATGACAACGAGAGAGTAATGTTTAGCAACAGAGGGGTTCAGGATGTCCCAAACTTGGGGGTCCACCTGAGAAGCTGGTAAGGGAAATAACATGTTAGCGTTAGTAGGTTGACTGGCTAAAAGAAGGAGCAGAGGAACTGCTGGTGAGCTTGGGCTTAAGAAAATTGGTGGAGCAAAGGAAATAGAAGCTCCCAATTTAGCTAAAATATCTCTTCCTAATAAGGGGACAGGACATGTCGGCACTACCAAAAAGGAATGAGTGAGAGGCACACCCCTAAAAATGCAACTAAGTGGGGGGGGAGTGAAAGACTTAAGGTGAGACAAGTGGACCCAATGAGGGAGTCCTTCAAGTTTAGCAGCTGTAAGGGTCACGAGGATTACCTTAAAAGGATCCTGCCATTTGGGAGAGAGGTGAGGGCCGATGATCTGGAGGGGAGAGAAGCACTTGGTCTCCAATGTTGACAAGCAGTGGACAGGAGACAGTGTGTGGTAGATGGCGGTCAGCAAAGTTCCATAAGAGAGAACGGAGGTGGCAAAGTAATGGGGTGAGTAGATTGTCTGGGAGGGGGGAACAGGCAGAACACATGGAAAGAGTATAACGAAGGTAGATAAATGCTCAAGCATAGGGGACTTGTTTCCATTTACCAGACTGCTGGCAGTATGTGTTAAGACCTCTTAAAATAGTCGGGTCTAGTGTGTCATTACGTGGCTACTTTAGTCCATTATCTAGAGGGTATCGAATCCAGACCTTATTGCAGAGGTGTATCAATTTGGAAGGCCTCAAATCAGGTGTTAATTTTAGAGATTTGAGGTTTTTCAGTAGACAACCCAGTGGGGTGTCTGTGGATACAGTCGAAGACAATGTGGTACCCATTGGGTGACGGCTGTTACCGAGCTATCAGTCGGCGTCCCTAAGGAAAAGCTGGCAACGAAAAATCAGGCTCAGGCTAGATAATCAGGTCATCTTGAGAATATCTAGGGGCCTCTGTGGAGCTAGTCCGGCAGAAAATAGCTCACCTGGTACCAAGATTTCCGGTGGAGCTTCAAGAGCTGGGGAGGGGCCAGGAGCTAATTCTGAGAGGGAAATCACCCAATGGCCAATGTCCTAGGTCGTAGTTCAGCTTGAGGCCAGTCATATGGATTGGGGCAATGAAAAGCCAACTTGTCAGCCCAGGGAAGGTTGGCCAGACCCTAATTGGGCGTCCAGGGTTCCTCCCGCCAATCGGAAACTCCTTACCAATTAAAACGCCAGTGTGTTTGCAGGCTTGTGCAGTCTGGTATCAGGAAAGGTGGAACTGTGAGGTCTGTGTAGACCTGTCTGGCTAGGTTGTGAGCCTCTCAGCTGTGGATGGGGTTGGTCTGCAGCAGCGGTGGGAATTCACACGGTTGGTGATGGTAGGTAGCAGCAGAAGAAGTCCTCCTGGTGTAGTGGTGGCAGCTGCAGCTGTGGGGTTGCGGTGGTGGAGTGGTGGCAGGCCACATGGCATCGGTCTTGTACAGTCACAGCAGCCTCATAGCGGCCGGCTGCGGCTACTGGTGGCCACATGGGTCTCTCAGTTCCTGAAGTCTTCATATCCTGGGTTTTGGCACTAGTGTTAGACTTTGGCGCACAGCTTGGAACAGACAACACCAGACCAAACGGTTCCAAAGGGGAGGAGGTTTATTCAGGGCAGAGGGCAAAGATAGGGAGAGAAAAGTTGAGAAGATGGTGGAGAGAGAGGAGAGAGAGAGGAGAGAGAGAGGAGAGAAGTGGAGACCAGCCATGACCACGTGGAGAGAGGGGGAAGGAAGGGAGAAAGGGCAAGGAGAAGCTAGAGGCAAGAGAGTAAGAGAGTAAGAGAGAGAAGAGGAGGCAAGCAGCACCTTTTATAGTAGGCAAACCTATCTGTCTGTTGCCAGGTAACTGTGGGGAGGAGCATACTTGGGTGTTGCCAGATAACTGTGGAGGTGGAGTTTAGACAGAATACTAACATCTCATATTTATGCGACCCCCTGCTCCCACACCCCCTTTCTCTCACTACAGTTGGCTCTACACTCAGCACAGACAAGTACAATGTACATCTAATAAAGGCAAGCCCGGGGGAGACCAAGCATTCCTGCCTGCTGAGAACAACACAAGATGTGGGCTGAGCGCGCTCCAGGCTCACTCATGGGAAAAGGGCGCTGGGTACCCACAGGGACCCCAGACCAGCATTAGAGTCTGTGCTGAGCCTATTTACCGCGGGTCTCAGGTGAACCGTGCATCTGTGCCTCTCCGTGCCTCCCCTCAGCTCACCCAAAGTAAATGGCAGCAAGAACAGCAGCAGGACGGCCAGCAGGACTCCTCTGAGGCACAAGGCTTCAAGGTGCCCCACGGCGTCCAGAGGCTCTGAACTCGGAGAAGTGGCCTCCATTGCCCTCCCCGGTCTCAAGCACAGTCTTCTGGCAAACCGGTGAAGAAAACAGCCGCACCCAGAGAGCGGGGAAATGGCGCTGGGTTCCGGAATAAAGCTTTCACTACAGCTTCCTCTGGTTGGGCTGGGCCGGGGTCTTGTTTACTTCAAGCTTCAAGGATTTCCCTGGAATTTATCCCTCAGGAGATTGAGTCAGCAAAGCAGACACTGGATCAATATCTGGGAAGTCAGCTCCAGGAAGTTCTCCCATTTGTAAGCACCTTCGACGCCAAAGAAAACAAGGCATTATGGGAACTCATTTGCATATAACCCAGCCTTACTCCTTTTTTTTAAAATCTGCAAGGGTGTAAATACTTTAGTTATTAACTGAAGTGGAAGAAAGCTTTCTCAACAAAATAAATAACATGTAAGAATAACCCATAGTTAATTTTATCAATAATGAAAGACTGAAAACTTTCTAAAATCAGGAACAGGACTGGATTCCTATGTTTGCTAACTATAGTCAATATTGTATTGAAATCTAACCAATGCAATCAGGTAAGAAAAACAAAGAAAATGATTACGAGTTAGAAAGGAATACATAAACAAATCTATGTTTGAAAATGCCATGATCTTGTGTTGTTGGAGTTGAATCCAGGCCTGAGCATGGTAGCCAATCACTGTACTACTTTGCTACAGCCCCAGGCATGACAGGTGTTTCTGTGTAGACAGTCTTCCACAAGACTAATGAGCTCAGTAAAGTTGCAGAATACGAAGCCAACACACCAAGAACAATGACTACTTTGAAAAGGAAATGATGACAACTATATTTGAAATAGCATTTAAAAAGGAAAAATCTAAAAATAATCCCAAGGCAGTAAAAGTCTTACATGGTGAAATCTACAAACCTTTTCTACAAAAGATTAAAGAGATAAGTACATGGAAACTCATGGTTGTGATTTTCATACAAGCATCCCCCAAGAGCTCATGTATTGAAGACATGGTACTCAAATGATGGACCCAGTCATTGAAAAAATGGTGGCATTGTGTGGATAGAGTCCATCGCTAGATATGTAACTTAATGGCAGCATTAGTAAGTGGTAGTGACTAAGAAGTGGGCCCTGCTGGAGGATACAGGCACGCCTCTGAAGGCTACATGTGGTCTGTCTCTCTCTGATCTCTAGCTGTTAAAAGACAAGTAGACTCCTCTGCCACACACTCTCACTTCTGTGTTAGTGGAACCTCTGAAACAGTGGAAATATATCTTTTTTCCTTTTAAATTATTTCTCCCAGTGTTCTGTCATAACAATAACAACAAAACCAAATCCTGTGTTTGCTAGACAAAAAATATTTACTGATTTATTTAATACTTATAAAATTGTTTAACACTCAAAGCAGTTTACAGAGTCAATATAACCCCTACTAAAATTGTGATGGTGCTTTCTTTCTGCAGAAGTAGAAAAATCTATTCTAAATCAATATAAAATTTGAAGAACACAAATGAGAGAATTCATACTTCTTGGTTTCAAAATGTACTAAGATATATTAATTAAAACAGTATAGTATTGAGATAAAGATAGACATTACAGAACTATGGAATGGAATAGAACTCAAAAATAAACATATACACATTTAAGGTGATATTAAACAAGGATGCACTAGAACAGTCACTGGGAAAGGGAAGTCTCTTCAGCAGTGTGTGTTCGGAAATTGGATATTTTCAGCTAAAAGAATGAGGCTAAAGTTTTAAAATAAAAAAAACTTAGATTGATCAAATTATTAACGAGAATATCAAAACTATAAAAATTTTAGAAGAAAAGATGGGGAAATGCTTTATGATTTTAGGTCTGACTGATCTCTTGAGTGTGACACAAAGAATAGGCAACTGTAAGAAGAAAGCAGATTAATTGAATTTCATCAAAATGAGAAGTTTTGTGTACTAAAGGACACCAATAGAGTGAAAAAGCAATGTACAGAATTAGAGGATATGTTGGTCAATTGCATATTTAATAAGCTATTTATAGAATATAAAAATAACTCTTAAAACTTACTGACAGCATACCAGAATGGGAAAGCCCAATGACTTGAATAGATATTTCTCAAAAGAAGATACATAGATGACCAACAAGCCCATGGTAAGATGCTCAATACTTCACTAATCTTAGGGAAATAGAAGCAAATCCTAACGATACTAACCACATGTACTAACTTGGCACTATGGCTTGAATATTTGTTTTCTTCAGAACTCATGCAGAAACTCCTGCCAACATGAGGGTACTGGGAGGATGAGATCACACATGTGCCATTGTCTAGGGTCTGGGTTCACTATGGCACAAGGAATTCTGCCATGTTGCACAGACTTTTCCCTACCACTCATTTCCCTTCTGTCATGTTATGCTGTAGCGAGAAGAGCTTTTTCCAAAGAGCAGGATTTTGACATTATAGATCTCCCTGAATCCAGAACCATGAGAAGGCAGTTTCTGTCCATCAGAAACCATCTGTGGTATTCTGTTATAGTGACACAAAACAAACAGATGGCTCCTGTTACAAAAAAAAAAAAAGAAAGAAAAAGAAAAACAAAATAAACTGAAACGAAAGACCTGCACAACTAACAGAGAAGACGTCGGGAATCTGGAGCTTTTGTTCACTGCCAGTGAGAGTACAGATTATGTAGCTGCTGTGGAAGACTGGACAACATTTCTTCAAAAAATGAAATTGCATCACCTTATTACCTGGGAGTTCTTCTCCTGGATGTACACTAGAAGAATTGAAAGTGGAAACTTTGAACAGGTGTGTAACTCCATGTTCAAAACAACATTGTACGGAATAGCTAGGAGGTGAACATAACCAACCTTAGTTTATCAACAGATGAACAAATAAGAAAAGTGTGGCAATATGCATACATAGTGGAGTATTATTCAGGCATGGAAGAGAGTTCTAACACCAGATGAAAGTTACGTGGATTGCAAAATATTTTTCAAGGGATATAGCTATATGAAGTAAGCAATACAAAAAGGGACCAATGCTGTATGATACAGCTGTATGAGGTACTCAGAACAGACAGCAGTGTATGGGGAAACAAGGCTGTAGGAGGTACTTAGAACAGACAGCAGTGTAAGGGGAAACAAGGAGAGCGGTGTTCAGGCAGGTG
>NW_021613780.1:0-3664 GCF_004785775.1 Grammomys surdaster | reverse complement strand
TAAATTTTAATAAGATTCTTACCAAATACACATACAAAACAGTAACAATAATAAAGTCAGATAGATGAAACACTTAGCAAACACTATACATAAATACATACACACACACATACACACACACATACAGGCCACATAGGGAACATGCCAAACTTATACAGCCAAAAAGCTTTTATACACACACACACACACACACACACACACACAAATACCCTGTTGATCTGTTGATACACTTTAATTAGCCAAACAGTTAGCAGTAAGTAGAGCTACAGAAGCCAAGATGTAGCATTAGCATATTTAGGGACTTACCCAGACCTACAGACTATGATGGGTTTGGTCTTTGTCATAGCTTTTCTTACAGTTGAGACTTTCTTGAGTGTTTATAGAGAGACTTCTGAGATACTTTACAGACAGGGCTGAGAAAGGCTTTGCTTTTCTCCTTCATTAATGTTGTAGTTACTTATTGCTCTGACAAAATACCTGTGGGAAGCACTTAATATTTCCTTCTGGCTCATAAGCCAAGGCACAGACCATCAAGGCAGGGAAGGCATGACATCAGTACACAGCCCATCAAGATGGGGAAGGCATGACATCAGCTTGACTCAGGCGGGCACGTGCCAGACACCTGGGCACATGGCGTCCACCATAAGGAAGCAGAGAGAGGCAAATGCTGGCGCTCAGCTCACGTTTTCCTACTTATTCAGTCCAGGACCACAGCCCATGGAATGGTGCCTCCCCATTTAGAGTGGGTTTTCCCACCTCAGTTCACCCCATCTAGAAACTTCCTCAGAAACTGCCTCACAGATAGTCCCAGGTTTGTCTCCTCGGTGGTTCTAGATTCTGTCAAGCTGGCAATGTTGTCACAAACTATTTTTTCTTCCGTCTTCTTTCTCTCTGTGGCCGTGTGGGGGGAGAGTCGCCCACAGCTTCACACAGTCCCCATTTCTTTAGCTAGAAAAGCGCTCTCCACCCTGAGCCACAGCCCTCGGCATCAGGGTTTAAGACTAGGTCTTAGGGGTACTGTGACAAGATACCTTAAGCTGGGGCTTAAACAGCAGCTTAAACAGTCTGCCATCAAGAACTAACCTGCTCTCATCTCCAGTGTGGTTTGTGTTTCTGTCTGTAGGCACCTTTAATTGTTGTCCTCCAGGGAGGAGCGAGCATGGGGGGGTTGGAGGCGGGGCATAATTATGGAGCATGCACACTGGTGGCTCCTTTTCTAAGAACACCAGCTTCATCCTGTCCTACACGACACCTCTCGAGGGCCTCTCCAAACACTACCACAGTGGGACTCAGGTTTCATATGTAAACATAGGGGACACGATTTAGCCCATAGTAAATGTCACAGATAACATTGTTGACACTAGGAGTGATCCTGTCCAGCACTGGGTTTTCTTGTTGTCTTGCTTTTGTGGCATTTTCATAACTGGTCGTAGTTGAGTGATTCTGGTTCACTAAGCATGGTGTCATCAGAGCTGGTCCACACTGCTGTACAGCTGTGATGGCGCTTTCCTTTGTTTGAAGGAGGGCCTTAAACCTCTAGACCAGGCTGGCCTTTGACTCGCCATGTGGACAAGGATGAACTTCTGGTCTTCCTGACTCTGCCTCCGGAGTTCTGGGGTTACAGACTTGAACCGCCATACCTGGTTCTTTCCAGGAAATGGAGCCCAGGGGTTTGTGACTATGAGGCAGTTTACCAAGCCAGCCATGCCCCAGCCCCATCGCTGCCTCTGTTGCTTCAGCAGTAACTGTGACTCTAGTGCCTCTGTTGACATCATTTCCTTCTTTGTCCTTCACAAGGTGGCTCACCTGATCCTCAAGGCGCATGCCAGAACTTGGCATCACTATGACCTTCACCATCGCCAAAAGCAGCAGGGTCGCGTGGGCATTGTGCTCAATTCAGACTGGGCAGAGCCTCTGGATGGGAAGAGTCCCCAGGACCTCGCTGCTGCTGAGCGCTTCCTGCAATTCATGCTGGGCTGGTTCGCACACCCCATCTTTGTAGATGGGAACTACCCCACTACCCTTCGGGCCCAGATCCAGCACATAAACCAGCAGTGTGGACGTCCTCTGGCCCAACTCCCAGAGTTCACTGAAGCGGAGAAGCAGCTCCTGAAAGGCTCTGCGGATTTCCTGGGTCTGTCTCATTACACATCCCGCCTCATCAGCACGGCCAGGCAGCAGACCTGCATCCCCAGCTATGATAACATCGGAGGCTTCTCCCAGCATGTAGACCCCGAGTGGCCCCAGACTGCATCTCCCTGGATCCGAGTGGTACCTTGGGGCATAAGGAGGCTGCTTCGGTTCGCTTCCCTGGAATACACGAAAGGAAGGCTTCCAATCTTCTTGGCTGGAAATGGCATGCCAGTGGGGGAAAGAGCGGATCCCTTTGATGACTCAGTGAGAGTAAACTACTTGAACTTGTACATCAACGAGGTGCTCAAGGGTAAGAGGAATGCTGGTCCCAAGAGGACTGGCTTCAGAGTTCTGTTTAATGAGAGGTCAGAGATTGACTTCTGGTCATCAGGCTTGCTCCCCAAGAGCCTCTACCCACTGAGCCATCCTCACCAGCCTCTCCAGTCCAATATCCTAATGCACTTAGTTAGCTACTATTGACCGAGAGCACATGATGAACCAGGGACTGTAAAAGACAGTAGGGGTCCAGTACTGAATGAATGCCATCCTTTCTAAAGGGGGGCGCTCAGTCCATAGAGGACACAGAATGGGCTGACACTTAGGATAGGACCCTCAGGCCACCAGCCCCTTTGAGCTCCATCTCCCTTAGCTGGCTGTCCGGTCTGCATGGCATTTCCCTGCTCTGCAGTGGAGCCGTGCACCCCACGTCCCTGTCTTATCCAAGTGAGAAAGGATGCTAAGTGGTTCCCAGTACATAGGTCAGGAAACTAGAATCACCTACTGATACCTGTCACTGAGAATCCAGAGAGCAGGGGCAGGGATGAAAAGGTAACTCTATTCAGAGAATGGTCTATCCGAGAAGTCAATGGCCTGGCACTGTCTTCCACATCTTTTCCAGCCACAGATTATCCACGGAGAGTGGGGAGGTTAGCCTACTCCCAGTCCATGCCTCTGTCTTCATGTGAACTTTCTTCTTATGGACACTTGTTGAGAGTGGTAGTACATGCCTTTATCCCCAGCACTTCGAATCAGGCCAGGAGGATTGAGAGTTCAAGGTCATCCTGGAATGCTTAATGAGAGCCTTCTCAAAAACAAATAGGTCAGAGGATGCAGCTCAGCTGGTAGAGTGCTATCCTAGCATGCTGGTAGTACTGGGTTCCATACACTACGTGGTGTATGCCTATAACACAGTACTCAGTATGTGGAGTGCCTAGGACCAGTCTCTGCTTGGAGAGTGGTTCTGAGGAAGAGGTGTCTGGGAGTGCTGAAAACAAACAACTGTAGTCAAATCATGGGTTCAAGCTAGCAGCCTATGCTCTGCCCGAGACAGCTTTTCAGCCTGTTTTCTCTCTCTTCTGCTTCCTTTCTCTCTGATCTGCTCTTTTTGGATATCTCCAGACACATATATTCTCTCTCTCTCTCTCTCTCTCTCTCGCTCTCTCTCTCTCTCTCTCTCTCTCTCTCGTTCTCTCTCTGTCCTTCCTTTCCCGGTCTTGGTCTCCTACTCAAGACAGTTCTCTCTTGTAACTCT
>NW_021613779.1:0-2207 GCF_004785775.1 Grammomys surdaster | reverse complement strand
GAAATCAAACCATTAGAAACACAGAAAACTATACAACAAATCAACAAAACCAAGAACTGATTCTTTAAAAAAAATCAACAACATGACAAACTTTTAGACAAACTAAAAATCAGACACTACCCTAATTAACAAAATCACAACTGAATAGGGAGACATAACAACTGACACTGAAGAAATTCAAAAATCATTAAGTCTTAATTCAGAAACCAATATTCCACAAAATTGGAATATCTAAATAAAATGGATGATTTTCTAGACAGATACGAACTTCCAAAGCTAAGTTCAGATAAACATTCTGAATAGTCTTATAATGCCCAAGGAAGTAGAAGCAGTCATTGAAATCTACCAACCAAAAAAATCCATGGGCCAGATGGTTTTAGTGCAGAATTCTACCAGACTTTGGAATAAGAGCTAAGACTAATAGTCTTCAAACTATTCCACAAAATAGAAACAGAAGGAACACTGCCAAACTCATTCTATGATGCCCCAATTACCTTGCTCAAAGATACAGCAAATAGAATTTCAGGCCAGTTTCCCTTATGAACACTGGTACAAAAGTACTCAATGAAATATTTGAAAACCGAATCCAACAAGACAGCATCCACTATGATCACATAGGTTTCATTCCTGGGATGCAGTGATTATTCAAAAAATGAAAATCCATCAATATAATTCACAATATAAACAAACTGAAAAAATAACACATGATCATCTTGCTCGATGCAAAAAAATGTGTTTGACAAGCTTCAAAACCCCTTTGTGATAAAAGTTTTGGAGAGATTAAAGATAAAGGGGACATACTGCAACATAGTAAAGGCAGTTTACAGTAAGCTAATAGCCAACATCAAACTAAATAGAGAGAAACACAACATAATTCCACTAAAATCAGGAAGATAAAGCTGTGCACTTTCTCCATACCTACTCAATATTATAATAAAGTGGTAGCTGGTGCAATGAGACAATGAAAGAGATTAAGGGGATGTAAACTGGCAAGGAAGAATTCAATGTCTTGTTATTTGCATATGATACAATAGTACAGATCTTGAAAGAATAATATTCAACATCATATGGAAAAGCAAAAACCCAGACTCGCTAATACAATGCTGTACAATAAAAGAGCATCCAAGCCGGGCGGTAGTGGCACATGCCTTTAATCCCAGCACTTGGGAGGCAGAGGCAGGCGGATTTCTGAGTTCGAGAGTTCGAGGCTAGCCTGGTCTACAGAGTGAGTTCCAGGACAGCCAGGGCTACACAGAGAAACACTGTCTCGAAAAAACCAAAAAAACAAAACAAAAAAAAAAGAGCATCCAAAGGTGCTCTTTAATCACCATCCCTGATTTAAAACTATGTTACAGAGCTACATTAATACAAACTGCATGGTATTGGTATAGAAACCAGATAGGTCAATTAATGGATTCAAATAGAAGACTCTGAAATGAATGCACATACCTAAGGTCACTTAATTTTTGACAAAGAAAATGGGGAAAAAGCATCTTCAACAAATTGACCCATCTAACTGGATGCCTGCATATAGAAGAATGCAAATAGATCCTTATCTACCATCCTGTTTCAAACTCAAGTCCAGGTGGATCAAAATCCTCCACATAAAATGGGATAGATATAACCTGACAGAAGATAAATTGGAAAGTAACCTTGAAAACATTGGCACAGGACACAACTTCCTCAACAGAACACCAAAAGCTCGGGCACTAACATCAACAGTTACTAAATTGGAGCCTCTAGAAACTGAACAGCTATGAAAGACAAAAGACAGTATCTACAGGACAAAAAGACAGCCTTCAGAGTGGAAAAAGTTCTTTATACAAAGAATTCAAGAAATTAGACACCAACAAGACAGATAAACCAATAAAGGTTAGATGCAGATCTAAACAGATAACTCCTGGTGTGAGAATCTCAAATGGCTGATAAACACTAAAAAGAGATGTTCGTCATCCTTAGCCATCAGGGAAATGTAAGTGAAAATGACTTTGGGATTCCAACTTTCACCTATTAAAATGGCTAAGATCACAAGTGTCACACAAGTGACAGCTCATGCAGGAAAAGATATAGAGCAAAGGGAACACCAGTCCATTGCTGGTGGGGATGCAAATTTATACAGTCAGTTTGGAAATCAATATGGAGGTTCCTGAGACACTTGGAAATTGATCTAATTCAAGGCCTTGCTATACCACTTTTGGGCATATGCT
>NW_021613778.1:0-7353 GCF_004785775.1 Grammomys surdaster | reverse complement strand
TGCAACCGCCCCTGGATACCAATCAATTCTTTTGTTTGGGGATATATTAGGGTGAATCCATAATAGGGGTCCCTGTTGCCACAAAACAGCCGTCGGTAGACTCGCTGTTTTTAAAATACATAGAGCAAAAGGTAAAGAGGGATCAATACGCTGAAGTTGTGCATCCTGTAATGCATCTTCGACTAATTGCAAAGCCTGACGGGTTGCAGGGGTAAAACTTCTGGGCGAAGAAATATGTGGGTCCCCTTCAAGAATGGCGAACAGAGGCTTAAGTTCTACTGTGGGGATCTTTAAAAATGGCCTGATCCAATTTATATCTCCCAGCAGTTTTTGGAAATCATTGAGGGTGCGGAGGCAATCTCTGCGGATCTCAACCTTTTGAGGACGTATACAAGTGGGAAAGATAGATGTTCCTAGAAATTCTCCCGTACTAAACAGTTGCACCTTTTCTGTAGCTATTTGTAAACCCCATCGCCCTAACAGGTATGATAACTGTGGATAAACCCTCTTCAGAGTCTGAACCTCTTTATGAGCAATCAAAATATCATCCATATAATGAAGAATAAGAATGGCAGGAAATTGTTGTTGTAAAGGCTCTAAAGCAGCTTGCACAAAAGTCTGGCAGATGGTGGGGCTATTAGCCATGCCCTGAGGCAAAACCTTCCATTGAAACCGTTTATCTGGGCCAGCATGATTAATAGCAGGCAGTGTAAAGGCAAACCGAGGTCTATCTTGAACACACAGTGGAATGGAAAAAAAGCAGTCTTTAATGTCCACTATGAGAAGAGACCAGTCTTTTGGAAGAGCAGAAAGGACGGGGAGCCCTCTCTGCACTTGGCCCAGCAAATTCATCTGTTCATTAATTGCCCGGAGGTCGTGTAACAACCGCCATTTCCCAGATTTCTTCTTGATTGCAAAAATGGGTGTATTCCAAGGCGAAGTAGAAACTTCAATATGGCCAAGGGTCATCTGTTCTTTTATTAATTCTGTGATGGCCTCTAATTTTTCAGAGGATAGTGGCCATTGAGGAACCCACACCGGATCCTCTGTTTTCCAAGGTATGGGCAGGAATCCCTCAACGACCCCTAGGAAAAACCCAGACCTTTTCTATCTTGTTTGTTGGAGGGTGAAATAAGTTTGACCCTTCCTTGCCTAAACTTGCCCAAACCACTTCCTTGTTCGTATCCCATTCTCGTCATCATTGCTTTAGCCTGTGAGGAATACGAGGTGATATGGGGTGACTCTATAGGATATTCATTGGACAGGGTGAAGCCCATACCTTGTAAAATATCTCTTCCCCAAAGATTAACAGGAAGAGGGAGCACATAAGGAATAAATCTTCCTTTCCTACCATCAGGTGCCTCCCAATACAAAGCAGTAGAACTGATGGTAGGACTAGATTGATACCCTAGCCCCTGTAGGGAATGGGAGGACTCAGTAACAGGCCATGTTTTGGGCCACCATTGTGTGGATATAATACTTTTGTCCGCTCCGGTATCCATAATTCCCTCAAAGCTTTTTCCCTGTACCTTTAGGATTAATTTGGGTCTTTCATTTAATGATATCATCAGATAAGCAGAATCATTTCCTGAGGAGCCAATCTGTCTTGTGTCTGTTTCTGTCTCATCTTCCATACCTGGCATAAGCAATAATTGGGCAATACGATCACCCTTGCTGATGGAGAACACTCCTTTTGGGCTAGAGGCCAAGACTTGCAATTCAGTAGAATGTTGAGTGTCTACTATGCCTGGCAAGACTATCAAGCCCTTTAGTGTAAGTGACGCTCGGCCCAATATAAGTCCCAGGGCCCCAGGGGTTAACATTACAGGTTCAACTGGGACTGGCTGGACTCCCATCTGAGGGATTAATAGGAAATCGGAGGCGGCGCGCAGGTCCAATCGGCACGGTTGCCCTGGGAGGACTCTGATCGTTCTCTCTCCTGAACTTCCTGGGTTTTGGTCCAACGGATCCCATATCTTTGAGGGCCCTGGGTCCGAGGGCCCGCCACTTCATTTTTTTTGTCATCTAAAGGAGGGAGAAGCCGGCCCTTCATGTCTCTAATGGAACGGCATGAACTGGCCTTATGGTATCCTTTGCCACATCTGTCACAGAGCGAGGGAACACCTGGTTTCCTGTTAGCCGTGGGGCAATCTCTCTTAAAATGACCAGGCTTGCCACACCTATAACAGACCTTAAGATTAGTTTTATCAACTGGGCGTCTCTGTGACTGGAGAATGGCTGCCGCCAATCCGGCGTTAGTAAGTGGTCCACCAAGCTCTCGACAAACCCGCAGCCAGTCTTGTAACCCCTTATGTTTTCGTGGGGCAATGGCTGCACGACATTCTTGTGTGGCTTGCTCAAAGATTAATTGTTGAATCAGAGGCTCCATCGGACTAGTATCTCCAAAAATACGCCCCGCAGCCTCTGTCATTCTAGCCACATAGTCTGAGAAAGATTCTTGAGGCCCCTGAACTATCCTGGTAAGTTGTGTGTTGCCCTCTCCTTTCTTGGAGAGTGCCTTCCATGCCTTAATGGCTGTAGCTGCAACCTGAGCGTAGGCTCCCCAGTGGTAATGGGTTTGGTCGGCAGCATAGGCTCCCTGGCCTGTCAACAAGTCCATTGTCCATTCCCTCGGTTCAGGAGTGAGAGCGACAGCGTTGGCGCGAGCCTGTATTTGTGCGGCTTCGTACCATAACGCCTTCCATTCCATGTATTGACCCATGCTGGGAAGGGCTGCTTGAACAATCACTTGCCAATCTGCGGGAGTTAAGGCATTGCTGGCAAGTCTATCTAATTGTACCAAAGTAAAATTGGCATTGGGCCCATATTTACGAACTGATTCGGCCAATTCTTTTAGTTGAGTAAAGTCTACAGGAGCGTACACTCGCCCTCCATTTTCTGTTTCAAAAACAGGGAAAGCTGTCCTGAGCTTCTTCCTGACTTTCTCTGAGAGCAGGGAATATCCCGAGTGAGGAGCGTATGGGGAAGGAGGAATTGAGGGGGCCGAGGGAACCGTTTTCTTAGGGGGCTTCCTCAGAGGCTTTCTGATTCTACGCTCATCAGGATGGTATCTCTCTGCCTCGTACTCTGCTGCTTCCTCGTCTAACTCCGCCTCCTCTGTAGAATCTAATGACTCCTCACTGGAGTCCCCAGAGGAACTCTCTGCACTGTCGATAGTCAGTGCCTCTAGGTTGGGGTAAAGCGAGCTTTTCCCATTAGGGGGTATCTCTCCTTTTTTAGGAGGGTTCTTTTCTTCAGCTGAAGGGTGTTCCTTTTCCTTTTGTTTCGGTACCTTTTTCCTACGCGCGCCCATCCTCTCACTGCGTTCGGTTTCTGACATGCTATCCTGAACATCTTCTAGCGTAGCCTGTCCTTTCCTTATGGCTATCTTACAGTTTTCATCTTGTAGGCAGTTCTTAATAAGTTTCCAGATCGCAACTGTGCCGTTACTCAAATCGTTGTCATCGCGGTGCCTTTCTAAGTCCTTTCCCAGTTTATTCCAAGAGGGGAGAGCCAAAGACCCAGAGACGGCAAACCAGGGGGCAACACAATCCACCTCTTTTATGAAGTTCCTCAAAGTCCTGTTAGCAATTTTAATATCCCGCTGTTTGAGTACGGCCTCCAAAGTAGTGATTACTGACTGTGATGAACCCATGACAGCCGCGGCTTATCTACGTCCGCCTTAGTACCGTCTCAAAAGTGAAAGTAACAGCGGCCCAGCCCGCGGCTTATCTACGTCCGACTAACGGCCGGGGAGTCAAGAGGAACTTTGTCCCACCTTTATCTACAGGAGGGAGAAAGAGACAAGACCAGTGTCACTGGCTATTTACTTCAGACTACTTTGCCACTAACAATGGCCACCGCGAAGACAGGGCAAAACAAGCACCATGAAAATGACAGCCAAGCACAACCCGAATATTTCAGGAATAGACATACCTCTCCGAACTCACCCCTGCAGTTCTGAATCCTCCTCTATCGAGGGGTCCTCCAAGGTGCTGACGATGGCAAGGTCAAGTGTCCCGGGTTTCTCGCACCAGTTGTCCCGCGCAACCTCCCGCCAGCAGGAAAGACGCGGCACACTCAGGATCCTTCTGCAGTATAAGCTTTAATGCATCTTGAGAGGGAGAGCATAAGCTTCACAATCGAGGAGGGACCCCAAGGGCCTAAAACCCTTCCCTTATATAGAGAGCTAAGCTCGCCTGGGACGTGGCAGTCTCTGATGGGCTCCTGTTGCCTCAGGCCACATGACGTGTTCCAACTGTCAGATTAATCAAGGCGGGAAAACCTTCCAGCGCATGCGCACAGACTTGTTAATGGCAATGATGTGATAAGGATAGCTTCCCACATCTGCCCCCTTTTTATTTAAAAGTGATCCTAAGAAGAGGCCATAGAAAAGTGAAAGAGTTCAGGCCGGGCAGACACAAACCAATCAAAAGGAGAGAGATCTAGATTTTCTCCTCCTCAATAAGTGAGGCAGGCCCGTGTCTCTACACTCACTTCGGGGTGCAATGGGAACTCGAGCCCTCCCGAGCTTAACGAGTGTGAGAACAACCATATCACAGTCCTCAAGGTGCAATGGGAACCCGAGCCCTTCTTGAGTCTGGATTTGGTTCCTGGGACAGATAGAGAGAAAGAATTAGGGAAGCCAAAATGCCCAACTCTTGTGCAATGGAGAAAAACTCCCAGAGGTGCCAGGGCCATTTGGCAGGGGGAGGAGATGGTATTACAGATTATGGCCTTGTCTTAACAGGTCTTTGGGGCGGTTGTTAATCATGGCTATCCAGTCCCTTAGTCCAGTGCTACAAGTGCCTGGGCAATCACCACCTTATCCTGTTGTCACTGTGACCTGAGCTTGCAAAGGAGCCACAACATGAGCGCCAGCCCACAGCAGAGCAAGGCTCCAAAAAGACCCACCCCCACCCATTCTTTAAAATAAGAAAATATTGAAGAGATCCATGTAGACAGTCCTTCGGTCAGGGACAAATCAAGTCTGGTAGAATTCACTTCTATAATCGCAAAGCGTAACTTCCGAAGCGTCTCTTCAAACTCTACAGTCCAATTCTGTAATAAAAACTGAGATAAAGTTTTAGAAAAATTTGCTGCTCTAGTATAATTTTCGTATTGAATAGAGGTAACACAAAGTCCCGCCATTTTTTGTTCGCAGCCCAATTGGGCTAATTGCCACAACATGTCAATCTGTTCCTGAACGAGGTCAATGCGTTGATTCACTAGCATTAATCTTCCCAGGATTTGTGAGTTGGCAGAGACCTGTTCATCTAGTGCTGACGTGACCGAGGCAGACAGATGATTAATAGTGTCTACTGTCTGTACTGAAGAGGAAAGGGCCAAAGCAGAGGTGGTAACTGCGCCAGCCACAGCTGTTGTGGCAATGATGGCAACTATAATGGCAGAGATACCAAAATCTCTCTTCACTCTAAAAGTGCTTAAACTATTAGGTGCCTCAACCGGCACAGATACAAATCTAGGTAGCCAAATTACCAAAGCAAAAAGAAAGGCAGTAGCATTCCAACAAAGTCTATAAAAACAAATTTTAGGAATACATCGTAGGGTATCTTTCCAAATAGTACTATTATTACTAACAAGCCAGATAAAAGGGGGCCAAACACATACTGGTGTGGGTTTAAAGGCCAACTCCCTAAAAGGAGAATAAGAAATGACTGAGGTCATCCAGGAAACACTTCTTGACCCTGCCCGTCCTTTCCAATCGTATTTTAACTGTCCTTTGGCAGCCTTGCCTCCATTAATCATAACCATGGAAGATAAATCTGTGCAGCTTCTGTTAATGCCACAAAGAAGCCATTGATCAAAGGGATTAGCAACCATGCTGTGGACTGGTTATAAATTTGGATATACTGACTGGTTTTATTAGGGGAGGGAATGATCATAAAACATAGGCTCCCTTTCAAAACATAACTATTGTTAGTTTCCACAGCGTTTTATTGGTCGCAAAAAAGCATGGAAACACCTGAGCATTATGCATCACTGGCATAGGAATAGGGAATGTATTCATTATGGCCCATCTCTGAACCCCCAAAATACTAGGAACCCAGAGATGGAGGATCCACAGCATCACTGGGTTGTTGGTCGCTGGCAGCATCTTGGTCCGGTTCTCCGACCTTCCTTGTTAATCTCTCTGGGATCCAAAATGGGCTTTCTTCATTCTGTGGGAAAACACAAACAGCTCCCCTGGATCTTATCAAAATAGGATCCGGTCCTTTCCATTTATTAGCCAGAACATCTTTCCATTTCACTAGATCCTTTGGTCGATCAGGTTCTGCGAAGTGGCGGTCAGCCGCTGTGCGACCATGATCATCTAAATTTAAAAAATTGAGAGTAAAGAGTGCCATAGATATGGCTACTCTGGGAACTGGGGGAAGAATGTCTTTCATTCCCCCTTTCTGTTTTAATAGATAAGTCTTCAAAGTACGATGTGCACGTTCGACAATGCCTTGTCCTTGTGGATTATAAGGTAGACCTGTCAGATGAGTAACCCCCATCTGCCTGCAAAACTGGGAAAACTTTTTGGACACATAAGCTGGTCCATTATCCGTTTTTAGAATCTTAGGTTGGCCCCAAGCACTCCATGCCTCAAGACAGTGTTGAATTACATGGGAAGCTTTTTCCCCCGTCAATGGTGTAGCTGACAGAACTCCAGAACAGGTATCAATGGAGACATGTAGATATTGTGACTTCCCAAAAGAAGGTATGTGAGTCACATCCATTTGCCAGATTTGTAACGGCTGTATGCCCCTGGGATTAATTCCCACATGAGGGACTGATAAGAATTCACAGCAATTCTGGCATTGCACAACAATATCTCTTGCCTCTTTTCTGGTGATAGAAAAACGGCGTCGTAGAGTCTCTGCCGTTACATGAAAAGTATTATGAAAATTCTTTGCCAGATCTAAGGGGGACAATAGGACCATAGCCATCACCCTTGTGGCCCTGTCTGCCAGCTCGTTGCCTCTGCTCATAGGTCCGGGGAGTCCAGAATGAGCCCGAATATGTGTAATAAACACTGGGGCTCTCCTTTGTAACAAAGCTTGTTGAATTTTCAAAAAGATGTCATGTACAGGGCTAGAAGATTTAATAACCCCCGCTACTTCTAGGAGATTCACTGCATTCACCACATAAGCAGAGTCAGAAACAATGTTAAGGGGACCTGGAAAAATCTCAAGAACCTCTAATACGACCATGCATTCAACCACTTGAGGAGATGTTATAGCATAATGTTTGGATACCACCTTGTCATCCACCACGTATGCCCCTATGCCAGTGGCAGATCCGTCAGTATAGACGACAAGCCCTCCTTTGATGGGGCCTGTAGAAGTA
>NW_021613776.1:0-3569 GCF_004785775.1 Grammomys surdaster | reverse complement strand
TCTATCTACACCCCCACTCCCACCTCCCCACCCTCAAAATTCCCACCCCCTGAGGCATCAAGCCTTCATGAGGTCAAGGTTCTCTTCTTCCACCTATGCCCAGCAGGGCCCTCCACTCTTACATATTCAGCTGAAGCTCTGGATCCCTCCCTAAGTGCTCCCAGGCTGGTGGTTTAGACCCTGGGAGCTGTGGTTGGTTGGTATTGTTGCTCTCCTCCTGGTGCCAAAAACCCTTTCAGCTCCTTCAGTCTTCACTCTAACTCCTCCATTGAGAACCCCATTATCAGTTCAATGGCTAGTTGTGAGCATCTGCCTCTGAATATGTCAGACTCTTGAAGACCTCTGAGGAGACATCCATATCAGGCTCTTATCAGCATGCACTTCCTGACTTCCACATCAGCATCTACCTTTGGTGACTGCACATGGGATGGATACTCAGGTGGAATGGTCTTCAGATGGCCCCTCCTTCAGTTTCTGTCCCTCACTTTGTCTCCATATTTGCTCCCTTGAGTATTTTGTTGCTCCTTCTAAGAAGGACCGAATCACCCCCATTTGGTCTTCCTTCTTTATGAGCTTCATGTGGCCTGTGAGTTGCATCTTGGGCATTTCAAGGTTCTGGGCTAATATCCAGTAATCAGTGAGTGAATACCATGTGTGTTCTTTTGTGATTGGCTTACCTCACTCAGGATGATAATTTCTAGTGCCATCCATTTACCCAAGAACTTCTCGAATTCATTGTTTTTAATAGCTGAGTAATACTCCATTGTGTAAATATACCACGTTTTTTGAATCCATTCCTAAGTTGAAGGACATCTGGGTTCTTTCCAGCTCCTGGCTATTATAAATAAGGCTGCTATGAACATAGTTGAGCATATGTCCTTGTTATATGTTCAAGCATCTTCTGGGTATATGCCTAGGAGTGGTATAGCTGGATCCTCAGGTAATGTTATGTCCAGTTTTCGGAGGAACCGCCAGACTGATTTCCAAAGTGGTTGCAGTCCCACCAATAATGGAGGAGTGTTCCTCTTTCTCCACACCCTTGCCAGAATCTACTATCACCTGAGTTTTTAATCTTAGCCATTCTGACTGGTGTGAGATAGAATCTCAGGGTTATTTTGATTTGCATTTCCCTGACGACTAAGGATACTGAACATTTCCTTAGGTGCTTCTGGACCATTCGAGTTTCTTCCGTTGAAAATTCTTTGTTAAGCTCTATACCCCATTTTTTAATAGGGTAATTTGGTTGTCTGGAGTCTAATTTCTTTTTTTTTTTAATTTTTTTTTTTATTGGATGATTTATTTACATTTCCTATGTTGTCCCCTTACCCCAACCCCCACCCCACCCCACTAGACCCCACACCCCCCGCCCCCCCTCCTTCTTCTCTGTGGATGTAACCTCTATCTACACCCCCCACCCCCCCCTCCCCCCCCTCCAAATTCCCCCCCCCTGGGGAATCCAGCCTTCATGAGGTCAAGGTTCTCTTCTTCCACCTATGCCCAGCAGGGCCCTCCACTTTTACATATTCAGCTGAAGCCCTGGATACCCCCCTTAGTGCTCCCAGGCTGGTGGTTTAGACCCTGGGAGCTGTGGTTGGTTGGTATTGTTGCTCTCCTCATGGTGCCACAAACCCTTTCAGCTCCTTCAGTCTTCACTCTAACTCCTCCATTGAGAACCCCATGATCAGTTCAATGGCTAGTTGTGAGCATCTGCCTCTGAATATGTCTGACTCTTGAAGGCCTCTGAGGAGATATCCATATCAGGCTCTTATCAGCATGCACTTCCTGTCTTCCACATCAGCATCTACCTTTGGTGATTGCACATGGGATAGATACTCAGGTGGGGTGGTCTTGAGACGGCCCCTCCTTCAATTTCTGTCCCTCACTTTGTCTCCATATTTGCTCCCTTGAGTATTTTGTTGCTCCTTCTAAGAAGGACCGAATCACCCTCACTTGGTCTTCCTTCTTTATGGACTTCATGTGGCCTGTGAGTTGCATCTTGGGCATTTCAAGGTTCTAGGCTAATATCCAATAATCAGTGAGTGAATACCATGTGTCTTCTTTTGTGATTGGCTTACCTCACTCAGGATGATAATTTCTAGTTCCATCCATTTACCAAGGAACCTCTCGAATTCATTGTTTTTAATAGCTGAGTAATACTCCATTGTGTAAATATACCACGTTTTTTGAATCCATTCCTCAGTTGAAGGACATCTGGGTTCTTTCCAGCTCCTGGCTATTATAAATAAGGCTGCTATGAACATAGTTGAGCATATGTCCTTGTTATATGTTCGAGCATCTTCTGGGTATATGCCTAGGAGTGGTATAGCTGGATCCTCGGGTAATGCTATGTCCAATTTTCTGAGGAACCGCCAGACTGATTTCCAAAGTGGTTGCACCATCTTGCAGTCCCACCAACAATGGAGGAGTGTTCCTCTTTCTCCACACCCTCACCAGCATCTACTATCACCTGAGTTTTTAATCTTAGCCATTCTGACTGGTGTGAGATGGAATCTCAGGGTTGTTTTGATTTGCATTTCCCTGACGACAAAGGATGCTGAACATTTCTTTAGATGCTTCTCGGCCATTCGAGTTTCTTCCGTTGAAAATTCTTTGTTAAGCTCTATACCCCATTTTTTAATAGGGTCATTTGGTTGTCTGGAGTCTAATTTCTTGAGTTCTTTGTATATATTGGATATTAGCCTTCTATCAGATGAAGGATTGGTAAAGATCTTTTCCCAAGCTGTTGATTGTCGTTTTGTCCTATTGACAGTGTCCTTTGCCTTACAGAAACTCTGTAATTTTATGAAGTTCCATTTGTCAATTCTTGATCTTAGAGCATATGCCATTGGAGTTCTGTTCAGGAACTTTTCCCCTGTGCCCAAGTATTTGAGGCTCTTCCCCACCTTCTCTTCTATTAGTTTCAGTGTATCTGGTTTTATGTGGAGGTCCTTTATCCACTTAGACTTGAGCTACAAGGGGACAAGAATGGATCAATTTTCATTCTTCTACATGTTGTCCTCCAGTTGAACCAGCACCATTTGTTGAAAATGCTGTCCTTTTTCCACTGGACAGTTTTAGCTCCTTTGTCAAAGATCAAGTGACCATAGGAGTGTGGGTTCATTTCTGGGTCTTCAATTCTATTCCATTGATCTTCCTGCCTGTCTCTGTACCAATACCAGGTAGTTTTTATCACTATTGCTCTGTAGTACAGCTTGAGATCAGGGATGGTGATTCCTCCTGAAGTTCTTTTATTGTTGAGAATAGTTTTCACTATCCTGCGTTTTTTGTTATTCCATATGAATTTGAGAATTTCCTTTTCTAACTCTGTGAAGAATTGAGTTGGGATTTTAATGGGGATTGCATTGAATCTGTAGATTGCTTTTGGCAAGATGGCCATTTTTATTATATTAATCTTGCCAATCCATGAGCATGGGAGATCTTTCCATCTTCTGAGATCTTCAATTTCTTTCTTCAGAGACTTGAAGTTCTTGTCATACAGGTCTTTTACTTGCTTGGTTAGAGTCACACCAAGGTATTTTATATTATTTGCAACTATTGTGAAGGGTGTC
>NW_021613775.1:0-8319 GCF_004785775.1 Grammomys surdaster | reverse complement strand
TCCCCTCGTCTCCTCTCCTCCTCTCCGAACCCATATGGTCTCTCACCCTCGCTCCCTCCTTCCTTCCCCTGGCAGGTCGAAGACCCGCCCTATTCTCTCTTCTGCCCAGCCATTGGCTGATCAGCATGTGGAGCAACTTTGAAACAGGAGATAATTAGAATAAGTATTACAACACTGTGTCCAGATTGCAGCACGATATGGGAGCAGAGAAATCAGCATTTGACTAATACAAGGAAAATCTTTACACAGTGCACAACAACATTATGCCTACAGGAGGCAAAGAAAACAGTGTGCTTCACTGTGAGGTTGAGGCCAACCCGGTCTACACAGTTCTGGACATAAGGCTTCACAGTAAGAGCCTGTCTCGAAATAAAGAAGACCTGGAGAGATGGCTCAGCAGTTAAGGGTGCTTGCTACTCTTGCAGAGGACCCAAGTTTTATTCCTAGTACCCACTGGTGGCTCATGCTTATCTGTAACCCCAGTTCTTAGAGATCTGATACCCTCTTCTGGCTTCTGTGGACGCCAAAAATACATGTGATATACTTACATAATACAGGCAAACACTCATACACACAAAATAATCTTTAAAATTAAATTAAAAGGCTGGGCATGCCTTTTATTAAATTCTCAAATTTATTAAATTAAAAGATGGCACATGCCTTTAATTCTGGAACTGCTGTCCTACTTTGTTTTCTGTGGCTCTGATAAACACCAAGGCCAAAAGCAACTTTGAAAGGAAAGTGTTTGTTTGGTTTATAGGTTATACTCCGTCACTGAGGAAAGTCAAGGGAACTCAAGAAGGAACCTAGAGGCAGGAACTGAAGCAGAAACCATAGAGAAATGCTGCTTGCTTCCTGGCCTCTTTCCCAGGGCTAGCTCAGCCTGCTTTCCTATACAACCCAAATCGGCCCAGGGGCCACCCACAGAGGCCCAGCCCTTCCCACACCAATCATTAATGAAGAAAATGCCCCACAGACAGGCACTACAGGCACTCAATCTAATTGAGACAATTCCTCAGTTGAGAGTACCTCTTTCCAAGTGATTCTAATTTGTGTTGAGTTGACAAAAACTAACCAACACAACTCTGAGGCAGAAACGAGAGAATCTGGAGAGTCCCAGGCCAGCCAGGGTTATGTAGTGTGACTATCTCAAAGACGTGTACAAATATTAATTAATGCATCCCAGGCTTAATCATGGTTCACCCATCCCTATCACCTTTCCTGAAAGTTTCGAGGACCTACCTTGATCCTAACTTACTTTGCCTGAGGTATGACAAGGCCCGGGCCGCAGCCCACATCCACCAGGTGAACGTTGGTCCTGGAGACAGACTGTTCCACGGCAGAACCACCAGGAATGACTACTTCGACCCCAAGGAGCTCGGTGAGAGCCTACTGCGCATGCATCCTCCACCACAACCACCACACCCGCCTCCCTTTGCAGCTTCGTTTCAATTGCTTAACACTGATTTACCCCTCCCCTGGCAGAGCCTTTCGTTCTTCACCATGATAAGACGCCGGAGTCACACATCATGAAAGGAAACTGGTGCCCTGGCCCTGGCAGCCTTGCTACCTCCTCAAAGTTCTTCTACGGTGAGGTCAGCAGGAAGAGGGAGAAGGTGGCAGTGTGCCCTCAAGGGGGAGAAAGGGTCTTAAAGGCACAACAAGATATGGAGCTCAGAGTAGACCACAGATCCTGGGTTTGACATACACAAACATCCTCCTCAGTGGTTCTATCTGTAAAATACAATAACCCAACAATTTAAGCCCATCTGGAATCCGGAGGGTGGAAGCTATCCACATGGCACGAAATGACTCCCGAGGCTCCAATCCCAGGACTGGAGATACCTAGAAACCTGTATTCCAACAGCTACCTCCTGCGACGCAGCCTCCAAGCCGACAGGTGTCCCATGAAAAACTGAAGGATCACGTGGTCTTGGGAGAGTCGAAGCTGCTCGGAAACTTCTTCCAAACCTCCATGAGCTCAGACTACCGCCCTCCGACTACCCCCATGAAACGAAGAACCTTCAACTTGTCTTTGTTGGAGAGTAACTGGCCTGAGGGCACAGGCGGTAAGCGTGAGTTACCTCTCTGAGAGCCCCGCCCCATCCCCAAAGATCCTTCCTGATTCCTGGAAGCTCCGCCCATCACTGAAAGTCTCCCTCTTCCCCAAATCCTGAAAAACCTGTCCCTCTCTGAAGCTCTCCTGCACCCCATCCCCTCCTTTAACACTAAAGACCTGCCTCTGTCCCTGGAAGGCCTATTCATTACTGAAAAAAAACCCCACCTCATTCTTAATGCCCCACCCATCTGAAAGCACCGCACCAGTACTGAAGCTCGGAAGCCCCAATTCCCTCCTTGTTCTCACAGACTTGACCATTGCTTACATCTCCTCTCCATCTCCAAGAACCTGCTTCTTTTCCAAAGGCCCTGCCCATAATTGAAAGCTCTGCCTCTGGGCGCTCATCCCCCATCTTTTTTTGGGGGGTGGGGTATGTGTTTTTTTGTTTTTGGTTTTTCGAGACATGGTTTCTCTGTGTAGCCTTGGCTGTCCTGGAACTTGCTTTGTAGACCAGGCTGCCCTCAAACTCAGAGATCCACTTGACTCTGTCTTCTGAATGCTGGAATTAAAGGTGTGAGCCATCAAATATTTGCTTTTTGTGAAGACTCCAATAACAATCTCCAAAGACTGCTCCTTAAAGCCCCACCCACGTCCCCAAGTTCCTCCCTTTCCGAAAGTCCCACCCCATTCCCAAAGTTCTGCCCCTCAAAATGCCTATCGCCACCTTCCCTAGATTGATTCCACCCTGGACTGACAACTCTCATCTCCCAGGCTATGGTACCTCTCCTTGTGTAACTCTAACCCTCTGATCTGGCCGTTCTGACCCCGCCCACACTTCAGACAGTCCTTAGCCTCTGTTCAACATAGATGCTTGAGCCCTCAGTCTTCCACACTTAGTCCCTCATATTTCGCCTGTTCCATTTCTTCCCCCCTCTCCAACTTTCTGCAACCCCAAATCTCAGAATTAGACTTTTTAACCACGAACCAAATGATGATGAAGCCGCATGGACTAGTTAGAGCCTCTATCACTGAAGAATTGTTACGGAAGGTGAGCCTTGGGGAAGGGATGCATCGCCTCATCAGCGTCTCTCAAACTAGTGTTAACCCCAGTCTCAGAATCACAGTTAAGTGGCCTAGGGTCAAATGAGTGTTGAAAGATCAAGCCAAGAGTCTCTTTCTGTCTCTCTGTCCCTCTGTCTCTCTCTCTCTCCTCCTCCTCCTCCTCCTCTTCCTCTCCCTCTCTCTCCTTCTCCCTCCCCTTCCCCCTTGAAACAAGGTTCCTGGCTCAGGCTGGCCTGGAATCCCCTGTGTGGCTCTGATGACCTTGAGTCCTGCCTCTACCTCCCCAGTGCTGAGGTTTCAGGCATGCACCACAATTTAGAACTCAATGATCTCGCTGGTGACTACCTGGCTTCAGAATCATACCTAGTTTCTTCCGAGGCTCCGGTTCATAACAACTAAGATACATTTATTGCTCAACAGGGTTTAAGCCTAAGAGTTCACTCAGAAGCTACCTAGAACCATCCAAAGTCCTGGGGACATTCCAGGGACCATTTAAATTTTTTTTAAATTTAATTTTTATGGCATTTCATTTTAATGGGTTGTGTGTGTGTACACCCACGGGCATACATTCGCGTCTTCTCACCCTCCGGTGTCCGCACCAGAGTGGTCTTGAGGTGGCCAGGGTGGGTTAGCCACCACAAGACTGTCTGGCAAACTGCATACCTTGACTTCACAGTGCAAATACAGCCACATAGAGCCCCCGCTGGGTAGACAACGGTTCTTCTCTACTCAGTATCAAGATGAGTATCCCTTCAAGTACCAGGGCCCACTGGTACAGAAGCTAAGTAACATACATGACAGCCATTTGCCACTGGGCACACCCAGCTACTTTGGCTGCTGGCATGAGAAAGTAGACCCTCTGGGCCCCCAGATTCCTATGTACCCTTGCCTGAGCCAGCAATAAATATCACTTGATTGTCAAATCGACAGGCTGTATCTTTTGCTTTATTTTACATTGACTTATTTACTTTGTGTTTGTGCGTGATAGTGGATATGTCACAGCGGAGGAGGGGTGCCAGGCACCAACCTGTAAGAACTGGTTCTCTCCTTCCACCCTATGAGTTCCAGGAAATTGATCTCAGACTCCCAGGAGCCAAGCTTTGTGACAAAGCCTTTACTTGCTGAGCCATCTTGCCTGCCCTTAACAGAATTTAGAACAGCCATGAAGCAAACCTCTAATCATGTCTTCAAGAGAGTTTCTGGATTAGGTAAATTGAGGAAAGAAGACCTTAAATGTGGTTGGCACAATTTCATGGATTTAAAGGTGCTCTTAATGGCTGAGTCGTCTCCACAACACTGAGCTGTCAAGTTTTGATGAGCTATTTTCTCATAGTGATGAACCAAGTAGCTAATACAGAGGGCATCTTGTCCTCTCCACCAGTTATCATGAAAGAGGAGGTTTGGAGAGGGGCCAGTAGAAGGGGACGTACTAGAAAGAATGACTTCATGAAGACACCCGAGTAGCTGTGTTTGGTGCAGCATACCTGGAGATTCAGGTAAGAGGATGGAGAACCTAAGCCTAGCCTGAGCCACACAGTGAGAACAAGACCCCTAACGTGGAAAAGCCAGAATGAAAGGCAAAACAAAATAAGACACTTGAGAAGACTTTTCTGATGTCTTAGTGGCACAGAGAGTATGGATGATGGGACCGGAGAGGGTTCGCTGGTTAAGAGCACCAGATGCTCTTGCGGATGGATAACCAGAGTTCCATCCTCAGCACCTACGTCTAGTGGCTCACGTGTGACTCTAGCCCAAATGGATCCATGGCCCTACCACCTGAGTGGACTGCACTCACATACACAAACACACAGAGTTATGAGCATAGATGCATAATTAAACATTAAAAATCATGCAGGAGAGATGGCTCAGTGGTTAAGAGCACTGCCTACTCTTCCAGAGGACCTGGGTTCAATTCTCAGTGGCACACGGTGGCCCACAATCAGTTGTAATTCCAGTTCCTAGGAATCTGATGCCCTCTTCTGGGCCCTTTTGACACTTCATCCATGTGGTACACAAACATATATGTAGGTAAACACCCATACGTACGAATAACAATATTTAAATCTTTTTTTTAAAAAATCTTTAAAGTAGTTGATATAAAAAAATAAAAGACTTGTGTTGGACAGAGGCATTGAGCAGGCTGTTTAATGTGGAAGAGTCCTAGGGCTCCAGGGACCGTCAATCCAGACTTCAGGTCATACACACTGGCATATATACATACATGTGTGTGTGTGTGTGTGTGTGTGTGTGTGTGTGTGTGTGTGTGTGTACATGTCAGCATGTCAGGTATGATGATGCATGCCTTTAATCCTAGCATTCAGGAAGCAGAGGCAGGCAAATTTCTGTGAATTCAAGGCCAGCCTGGTCTACAAAGAGAGTTTCAGGACAGCCAGGACTGGAACACAGAGAACCTCTGTCTAGAAATATATATATAAATTCTCCTAGAATTGTGAACCACCTTATGTGAACTCAAACTCTGGTCCTCTGCAAGAGCAGGAAGAGAGTATTTAACTGTTATGCTGTCTCTTTAGGGCACCACTATCCACTTTTTTTTTTTTTTTTTGAGACAAGATCTCATTATGTAGCCCTGGCTGGCTTGGAATTCTCTATGTAGACCAGGCTGATCTCAAACTCATAGAGATCTGCCTGCCTCTGCTTCCTGAGTACTGAGATTAAAGGTAGGTACTGCCTGGCAATGGTGGCAAATGCCTTTTATCCCAGCACTTGGGAGGCAGAGGCAGGTGGATTTCTGAGTTCGAAGCCAGCCTGGTCTACAGAGTGAGTTCCAGGACAGCCAGGTCTACACAGAGAAACCCTGTCTTGAAAAACCAAAATAATAAAAAATAAAAAATAAAAAAATAAATAAAGGTAGGTACCACCATGCAAGGCTTTTAAAAGGTTTTGTTGTTGTTTTGTTTTATTTTGTTTATACTCATTTACTTAATGCAGGTTGTTGGGGGTACACATATCATGTCTTCCCAGTAGAGGTCAGAGGACAACTTGTGGGAGTTGGTTTTCTCTTTCTACAATGTGGGTAAGGAGCGGGATTGAATTCCGGTCACTGTCAGGTTTGACAGCATCTTTAACCACTAAGCCATCCTTCTGACTCTCACCTCATTTTTTTTTAACACATTGTGTAGATCAGGCTGGCCTTGAACTAATAAAGATCTGTGTGCTTCTCCCTTCCGAGTACTTAGGTTAAAGATGTGTACCACCATGTCTGGCTGCATCACAATCTTTTCAATCTAGGGCCAAATATTACTGGGTCCTGTCTCCTAACAACAGACCTACATTTGCCCAGACCATCTATCTAGTTGAAAGTCATAACTAGTATAAATAAAGCCTGTAGTGAGCTCTTACTACTGAAAATGATACTTAGGTTCTGTGGATGAGGCGTACTTAGTCAGAAGAGACAGGCATCTAGAATCCCCATAGATATTTTCTGATAATCCTAGTTCTATCTCTACCTCATTACTTTGCTCTTTTAGTGTGGACAGAGAATTCACTCATCTCTAGCAATTTCACATGGCGCAGAAACCATCTTGTCTTTGGCAAAGAATGTGTACAAGGATCTTACGTCTTAAGACCCACTAATGGTGCCAGTGACATGACTTAGCAGGTACAACTTGTGGCCAACTGGGGAAACTTGAGTTCCACCCTGAGGACCCATGTGTTGGAGGGAGAGATTAACATCAGCTACTTACACTTTAACCTCCACACAAACGCCCTGGCTCATGTAATCATAATAAACAATAACAAGAAAAAAACACATTGGGGCTGGTGAGATGGCACAGCAGTTAAGAACGCTAAGGTCCTAAGTTCAATTCCCAGCAACCACATGGTGGCTCACGACCGTCTATAAAGAGATCTGATGCCCTCTTCTGGCAAGCAATGTACATGCAGAACATTCCTATATTAATAATAATAATTAATAATAGAGAATATAAATTTTAATAGAAGAAAGAAAAAACCACACTGAAGGCTTTGTCCAAATTCCTGATCTTTTTCCTCAAAACCCCTTAAGCCATAACATCAAAAACATATTGCTAAAGTTTCAAAATGAAGTAAGAGACTGCTTATTTAATATTTTTTCCTACATAGTAGACTTCTAGTTTCCTGAGGAATATTTTCCACAGGGAGGTTGTGTATATTCACATAGGTTGTGTACTTAACAACCCAGGGAATCCCTATTGACTTTATAGTCCCTGTATGAGGTGGCTCTTTTCTTGGCTGTCTCCCCAGCCAGCTTCAAATTTGACCCACCCACAATTCAATACCCTTTTCTTTCCAGGTCATGATTCCTTTTATTTTGGTTTTGTTTGGAAACATTTCGTTTTTAGTTTCTTTTGGTATTTTTTTCCAATATAGCCAAGAATGAACAGGAACTTCTGATCCTCCTGCCTCTACCTCCCAAGTGTTAGGTAATGATGGGATGGATCAGTGGATAAAGGCACCTGCTGCCGAGCCTGGCAACCTGGGTTCATTTCTTGGAGCTCTTATGATAGAAGGAGAACACTGAGTCTGCTGTGGTGTCTGTCATCTGACTTGCACATATGGGTATGCACCGATGCCTTCTCTACAATAAACACATTATTTAAAAAATATTTGTGTGTATAAGTGTTTGCCTACATGTATGTATGTGTACTGTGTATATGCTTGTTGCCTGAAGAAGCCAGAAGAGGATGTTGGATCCCCTGGAACTGGACTTACAGAGGGTTGTGAGCTGCCACGTAAGTACTGGAAACTAAATCTGAGTCCTCTGCAAGAGTTGCCAGTTCTGTTAACTGCTGAGCCATCTTAACAGCCTCATAAATGTAATTTTAAAAAAAGGGGGGGATTTGGTTGGTAACTTGAACATTCACAAAGGGACTAGGATGGCTGTGAGTTAGCCCAATGACGGGATTATTGTAGGTCCACTTCCCAGGGGCCCACCCAATGCAGCCGAAAAGGAGTGCGTGGTGCTGGGAGTGGGTGCAGCCTACATGGCCTAAGACAGGGCTCTCACCCTCCTTTCACCCACATCGGAGTCCCTTGACGTTGCCCATCGTCGACAGCCTAAAGCCTTCGACCATCGATGTGACTCGTCTCACATCAGTGTTTTGGGGTTGTGAACTTGTCTAAGACCCCCCATAATTAGACATCCAAATTCAAAATTCACATAGTTGGGATTGATCATAAGATGCCTTCTCTAACTAAAC
>NW_021613774.1:0-6839 GCF_004785775.1 Grammomys surdaster | reverse complement strand
CTGGGGCATTCCCTTTATGGGTATGAGGGTCCTTCCCCATATCTGTGGCAAAGTTTTGTTGGTCTTGGTGGTGCCCGAGGTCACCAACATGGTCAGCAAGAGATTTGCCATGAGCTTTCAGCTTTAGAGAGAGAAAAGTGAACAAGGCATGATGGAGAGTATTTCAGGGGGACTCCTTCTGAGGGGGTACCGTTCCCCCTCTTTTGTTTTTAAAGCCAATTTTTCAGAGTTCTTGTAAAATCAGGGCAGAAGCGCCAACAGTTGCTCCTTCCAAACTCAGAGAGTCATGAAGGCCTTATTTAAGGATATATAAATCTATATTAATAATCTTTTGTCAAAGGACTTTTATAGCTCCACTGACAATTAATCAGACTATATGATATATCGATTAGAAATAGCTTTTTCTACTTTTTGTGAGATTACCTCTCTTTTGTCAATTAACTGTGGAGGAAGTTAGGGTTTACCTCTCTCTTGAGAATATTGAACAGAGATTTAAATTCTTTTGTGGAGAGCTTAAAATAGTATCTTAGCCAATTTGCATCTCCTAGAAACTTTTGAAATTAATTTAAAATAAATAGACTCCCTTTTTTTTTAAAATTCTTTATCTGTGTGGGGTTTTTATTGGGTATTATACGTATTTACCTTTCAATGTTGTCTCCTTTCTCATTCTCCCCCCAAATCCCATATCCCCTACCCCTTCCTCCTAATTTTTGTGATGGTGTGCTCCAAACAACCTCCCAGTCCCATCTCCCTGCTCACGAATTCCAACACAGTAGGGGATCCAAACTTTTGGGGACCTTGGCCCTCCACTTTCACTGGAGTCTAACAAGGTCACCCTCAATTCCCTATACAGGTGCGTGAGTCCCTCCCTTTGTGCTCTCTGGTTGGTGGTTTAGACTTTGGGAGTTCTGGTTGAAACTTTTGATGCTCCTTCTAAAAAGGACCAACGCATTCATACTTTGGTCTTCCTTCTTCTATGTGAGTTTTATGTGGTCTATATGAAGATTCTTAGAAATTGTGAGCTTTTGGGCTAATATCCACTTATCAGTGAGTGCATACCATGTATGTTCCTTTGAGATTGGGTCATCTCACTCAAGATGATATTTTCCAGCTCCATCCATTTGCCTAGGAATTTTGTGAACTGATTGTTTTTAATAGCTGAGTAGTACTCCATTGTATAAATGTACCACATTTTCTGCATCCATTCTTCTGTTGAAGGGCATCTGGGTTCTTTCCAACTTCTGGCTATTATAAATAAGGCTGCTATGAACATGGTGGAGCATGTGTCCCTGTTGTATGTTGAAACTTCTTTTGGGTATATGCCCAGGAGTGGTATAGCTGGGTCCCTGGGTAACGCTATGTTCAATTTTCTGAGATACCGCCAGACTGCCTTCCATAGTGGTTGTACCAGTTTACAATCCCACCAACAGTGGAGGAGTGTTCCTCTTTCTCCACATCCTCGCCAACATGTACTGTCACCTGTGTTTTTGATCTTAGCCATTCTGACTGGTGTGAGGTGGAATCTCAGTGTTGTTTTCATTTGCATTTCCCTGATAACTAGGGATGCTGAACACTTCTTTAGGTGCTTCTCAACCATTCGAGCTTCCTCAGTTGAGAATTCTTTGTTCAGGTTTGTGCTCCATTTTTTAATAGGGTTCTTTGATTGTCTAGAGTCTAATTTCTTCAGTTCTTTGTATACCTTGGATATTAGCCCTTTATCAGATGTAGGGTTGGTGAATATCTTTTCCCAATCTGTTGGTTGCCGCTCTGTCCTATTGACTGTGTCCTTTGCTTTACAGAAGCTTTGCAGCTTTATGAGGTCCCATTTGTCAATTTTTGGTCTTAGAGCACAGGCCATTGGCGTTCTGTTCAGGAACTTTTTCCCTGTGCCTATGTATTCCAGGCTTTTTCCCAGTTTCTCTTCTATTAGTTTCAGTGTGGCTGGTTTTAGGTGGAGGTCCTTAATCCACTTGGAATTGAGCTTTGTACAAGGAGATAAGTATGGATCAATTTTCATTTTTCTACATGCTGACCACCAGTTGGACCAGCACCATTTGTTGAAAATGCTATCTTTTTTCCATTCGATGGTTTTAGCCCCTTTGTCAAAGATTAAGTTACCATAGGTATGGGGGTTCATTTCTGGGTCTTCTATTCTATTCCACTGATCCTCCTGCCTGTCTCTGTTCCAATACCATGCAGTTTTTATCACTATTGCTTTGTAGTACAGCTTGAAGTCGGGGATGGTGATTCCTCCAGAAGTTCTTTTATTGCTGAGAGTAGTTTTCGCAATCCTGGGTTTTTTGTTATTCCAAATAAATTTTAAGATTGCTCTTTCTATCTCTGAGAAGAATTGAGTGGGAATTTTGATGGGGATTGCATTAAATCTGTAGATGGCTTTTGGCAAAATAGCCATTTTTACTATATTAATCCTTCCAATCCATGAGCATGGGAGATCTTTCCATCTTCTGAGATCGGCTTCGATTTCTTTCTTCAGGGGAATGAAGTTCTTGTCATACAGGTCTTTTACTTGCTTGGTTAGGTTCACACCAAGGTATTTTATATTATCTGTGACTATTTTGCAGGGTGTCATTTCCATAATTTCTTTCTCAGCCAGTTTATCTTTTGAGTAGAGGAAGGCTACTGATTTGCTTGAGTTAATTTTATATCCAGCCACTTTGCTAAAGTTGTTTATCAGGTTTAGGAGTTCTCTGGTGGAAGTTTTGGGGTCACTTAAGTATACTATCATATCATCTGCAAATAGTGAGATTTTGACTTCTTCCTTTCCAATTTGTATCCCTTTGACCTCCTTGTGTTGCCTAATTGCTCTGGCTAGGACTTCCAATACTATATTAAATAAGTAGGGGGAGAGTGGGCAGCCTTGCCTAGTCCCTGATTTTAGTGGGATTGCTTCAAGTTTCTCTCCATTTAGTTTAATGCTGGCTACTGGTTTGCTGTAAATTGCTTTTACTATGTTTAGGTATGGACCTTGAATTCCTGACCTTTCCAAGACTTTTATTATGAAGGGGTGTTGAATTTTGTCAAATGCTTTCTCAGCATCTAGTGAGATGATCATGTGGTTTTTTTCTTTGAGTTTGTTTATATAATGGATTACATTGATGGATTTCCGAATATTGAACCAACCCTGCATTCCTGGGATGAAGCCAACTTGATCGTGATGGATAATTGTTTTGATGTGTTCTTCAATTCGGTTCGCTAGAATTTTATTGAGTAATTTTGCATCAATGTTCATAAGGGAGATTGGCCTGAAGTTCTCTTTCTTTGTTGGGTCTTTGTGTGGCTTAGGTATGAGTGTAATTGTGGCTTCAAAGAATGAGTTGGATAGTGTACCTTCTGTTTCTATTTTGTGGAATAGTTTGAAAAGAATTGGGATTAGGTCTTCCTTGAAGGTCTGATAGAATTCTGCACTAAAACCGTCTGGTCCCGGGCTTTTCTTTGTAGGGAGACTTTTAATGACTGCTTCTATTTCTTTTGGGGTTATGGGACTGTTTATATGGTTTATCTGGTCCTGATTTAACATTGGCAACTGGTATTTGTCTAGGAAATTGTCCATTTCATCCAAATTTTCCAATTTTGTTGAATATAGGCTTTTGTAGTAGGATCTGATGATTTTTTTAATTTCCTCAGTTTCTGTTGTTATGTCCCCCTTTTGAGTTCTGATTTTATTAATTTGGATACTGTCTCTCTGCCCTCTGATTAGTCTAGCTAAGGGTTTATCTATCTTGTTGATTTTCTCAAAGAACCAGCTCCTGGTTTTATTGATTCTTTGGATAGTTCTTTTTGTTTCAATTTGGTTGATTTCAGCCCTGAGTTTAATTATTTCCTGCCTTCTACTCCTCTTGGGTGTATTAGCTTCTTTTTGTTCTAGGTCTTTCAGGTGCTCTGTCAAGCTGTTAGTGTATGCTCCCTCCAGTTTCTTTTTGTAGGCACTTAGAGCTATGAATTTTCCTCTTAGCACTGCTTTCATTGTATCCCATAAATTTTGGTATGATGTGTCATCATTTTCATTAAATTCTAAAAAGTTTTTAATTTCTTTCTTTATTTCTTCCCTTACCTGATTATCAAGGAGTAGGGTGTTGTTCAGTTTCCATGTAAATGTGGGCTTTCCATTCTCTTTGTCATTTTTGAAGACCAGCCTTAGACCATGGTGATCTGATAGGATGCAGGGAATTATTTCAATTTTCTTATATCTGTTGAGGCCTGTCTTGTGCCCAATTATATGGTCTATTTTGGAGAAGGTACCATGAGGTGCTGAGAAAAAGGTATATTCTTTTGCTTTAGGGTGAAACGTTCTATAGATATCTGTTAAGTCCATTTGGTTCATAACTTCTGTTAGTTTTACTGTATCTCTATTTAGTTTCTGTTTCCATGATTTATCCATTGCTGAGAGTGGGGTGTTGAAGTCTCCCACTATTATTATGTGAGGTGCAATGTGTGTTTTGAGCTTTAGTAAGGTTTCTTTTATGAAATTCGATGCTCTTGTATTTGGCGCATAGATATTCAGAATTGAGAGTTCATGTTGGTTGACTTTTCCTTTGACAAGTATGAAATGCCCTTCCTTATCCTTTTTGATAGTTTTAAGTTGAAAGTTGATTTTATTCGATATTAGAATGGCTACTCCCGCTTGTTTCTTAGTGCCATTTGCTTGAAAAATTGTTTTCCAACCTTTTACTCTAAGGTAGTGTCTGTCTTTGTCACTGAGGTGGGTTTCCTGTAAGCAGCAAAAAGCTGGGTCCTGTTTGCGTATCCAGTCCGTTAGCCTATGCCTTTTTATTGGGGAATTGAGTCCATTGATGTTAAGAGATATTAAGGAGAGGGTGTTCTTGCTTCCTGTCATTTTTGCTAATAGTGGAGACATCATTTGTGTGGTTATCTTCTTTTGGGTTTGATGGAAAAGGATTATTTTCTTGCTCTTTCTGGGGTATGATTGCCCTCCTTGTATTGGAGCTTTCCTGCTATTATCCTTTGTAAAGCTGGATTTGTGGGAAGATACTGTGTAAATTCAGTTTTGTCATGGAATATCTTAGATTCTCCGTCTATGGTAATTGAGAGTTTTGCTGGGTAAAGTAGCTTGGGCTGGCATTTATGTTCTCTTAGGGTTTGTATGATATTTGTCCAGGATCTTCTGGCTTTTATAGTATCTGGTGAGAAGTCAGGTGTAATTCTGATAGGTTTGCCTTTATATGTTATTTGGCCTTTTTCCCTTACTGCTTTTAAAATTCTGTCTTTGTTTTGTACATTTTGAGTCTTGATTATTATGTGACGGGAGGTATTTCTGTTTTGATCTAGTCTGTTTGGCGTTCTGTAGGCTTCTTGTGTGATTATGGGCATCTCATTCCTTAGGTTAGGGAAGTTTTCCTCAATAATTTTGTTGAAGATATTTACTGGCCCTTTAAGTTGGGAATCTTCACTCTCATCTATACCTATTATCCTTAGGTTTGGTCTTCTCATTGCGTCCTGGATTTCCTGGATATTTTGAGATAGCAACTTTTTGCATTTTGCATTTTCTTCGATAGTTGTGTCAATATTTTCTAAGGTATCTTCTGCCCCTGAGATTCTTTCTTCTATCTCTTGTATTCTGTTGGTGATGCTTGTGTCTATGACTCCTGATTTCTTTTTTAGGTTTTCTATCTCCAGGATAGTCTCCCTTTGTGCTTTCTTTATTGTTTCCACTTCCATTTTTATGTCCTGGATGGTTTTGTTCAATTCCTTCATCTGTTTGTTTGTGTTTTCTTGTAATTCTTTAAAGGATTTTTGTGTTTCTTTAAGGACTTCATCCTGTTTTCCTGTGTTCTCCTCAAGTTTTTTGATAGTGTTATTTACTTCCTTCTTGTAGTCCTCTAGCATCATCATTAGAAATGATTTTAGATCTGGTTCTTGTTTTCCTGGTGATATGGGGAGTTCAGGACTTTCTAATGTGGGAGAACTAGGTTCTGATAATGGCAAGTACCTTGGGTTGCTGGTGCTTGTGTTCTTGTGCTTGCCTTTCGCCATCTGGATCACCTTTGTGCTATCAGAGCTGTCTCTGACTGGGGCCTGTCTTTCCTATTATCTAGGTTGTGTCAGAACTGTTTGGGATGGGTTTTGCTGCTTGAGTTAGAGATGAGGCCCAAGATGTGCTCGGTGCTCAGGTGGAAACCGGAAGGAGCCGGGGCTCCGGGTCAGGAGCGGATTCCTGGATCCCAATGAGTCCCAGGGGGTCCCAGTGGGTCCCAGTTGCTCCCTGATTGGGGGCGAGCACTGCCACCTCCTAGCCTAAGAAACTGCTTGAGCTAGCTTGAGCCACGGAGAGCTCTGCTCCCTCTAGGTTCTGTGAGATTGGGTGCAGAGCTGACTCCCGGGATCTGCTCTGGCACAGACCGGAAGGAACCCACGCTCCGGGCCCTGGAGTGAACTCCTGGGTCCCAGTGGGTCCTAGCCACTCCCTGTTCGGGGGCAAGCACTGCCACCTCCTAGCCCAAGACCCTACTTGGCACAGAGGTCCTGCGAGCCCCGCTTCCTCTGGAGTCTGCGAGATTGGGTGCAGAGCTGCCTCCCGGGATCCGCGAGTGCTCGGGCCCTGACCAGATGGAGCCCGCTCCAGGCCAGGAGCGAATTCCTGGGTCCCAGTGGGTCCCTGTTGCTCCCTGTTTGGGGTGAGTGCTGCTTTTTCCTTACCTGGGATGCTGCGTGAGTTCAAGCTCCTGGGAGTCCCTGTTTTTCTTGGTTTTCTGCGGTTTGGTACGGAGCTGCTGCCTGCAACCTGCTCTAGGCTCGGTCCCAAACCGGAAGTCCTATTCCCTTTTTTTCTATCAAGTCCTTTTGTATGTAATTTCTTTTTG
>NW_021613773.1:0-19998 GCF_004785775.1 Grammomys surdaster | reverse complement strand
TAAGCTTGGTGCTACTGGAACTTACTCTGTAGTTTAACCTTGAACTCAGAGGTATGCATGGCTCTGTCTCCTGAAGAATGGGATAAAAGGTTTGTGTGTGACACTTTGTCTAAGGATTTCTTTACCTAAATCTTGTTCTGGACCAGGATGACTTGAACCAGAAATCTGCTGACTCTCTTCTCCTGGGATTTAAGGCATGTATCACTATGCCTGAATCTAAATATTTCCTTTTAGATCTTAAATTGAAAACACAGAAAAGTAATGACTATCCATCCTTTGTCAATTTGACAGATACTTGTATCTCCTTATGCCCACATGGAAACAATAACCAGGTAATAATAGTGCCTATCATGATACAGTTCTCCTTCATACAACTTCACATCCATATGTTTAGGTGGATGGAATCTTCCCATAACATCACCATTTCTTTAGTACCATCAGATATCTTTCATCACAGGATTTACCTTCATTCAACTTCCTGGTGAGCCTTTTCTCTTTGAACCTAATATTTTATATTTTTCCTTTCTAAGATTACTAAGCATAATCAACACAATCACCATGAGAGTAAACACAGGCCAAAGGCTATACTTGGCTTTCCTGAGACTTTATTTATCAATGCAATCAACATAAACCTCCTTACCTTAGCCTCAAGGACACTCTTCAGACACGGGAAAAAGACAGCAACATTCTTAAGCAAAAATCATTAAAACTATATACAAAAGTCAAATCACCCTTAGTACATATGTGTGTGTTCCATATTCCTACTAGAATGGACCATTAAGTTCCACTTAATACATGTAGCAATCCAAAGTCTAAAAATCCACATTGCTCCAAACAAAAACATAGTCAATCCTATCATAGCAATACTTATGTCTGGGGTACCAACTTCTGTCTTAGATAGAATTTCCATTGCAGAGAAGAGGCACTGTGACCAAGGAAACTGTTTAAGAGGCAAGTGTATTTCGTTAGGCCTGGCTTACAGTTTCAAATGTTGAGTCAGTTACCATCAGAGCAGGAAGATTAGCAGCATGCAGGCAGCCATGACGCTGGAGATGGAGGTCAGAGTTCTGTATCTTCATGAGAAGGCAACCAGGAAGAGACAGTCTTCCAGCCAAACAGTAGGAGTGTCTGTTTTATCCTGGTCAGATCTCCAAAGACCACCATCAGGAATTCACTTCCTTCAAGACAGTACTATCAATTCCAACAATGTTGAATACCTTAATATTGCCACTTCTTTGGTCCAAGCATATACAAATCACAGCAGTTCATTTCTACTGTGAATTCTTTCACACATTTAAATATGATTACGACATGCAGAGGCAATAACACTTTGATTATTTTCAGAAGGTTTCTCTCTAGTATGTGTTCATTTTGGTATTCAGAGTCTACTGTGGCATGTAAAGGATTTTCCAACTTGAGTACATTCAAAAAGTTTTTCTCCAATATGTGTTCTTTTATGTCTTTGTAAACTATAGTGATATAAACAAGCTTTTCCATGCTCATTTCATTCATAAGATTTCTCTAAAGTGTGTATTCCTTGAAGTATTTGGAGAAGAAAGTGACACCACATGCATTACACTCATAGGGCCTCTCTCCACCATGTGTGCCTTCATGTGTTTGGAGACAACTGTGATATGCAAATGCTTTCTAACATTGACTAAATTCATGTGGTTTCTCTCCTGCACATTTTCTTTTGTGTATTCAGAGATGACTGTCCTGGAAAGGCTTTAACTCATTCATGACATTCATGCAGTTTCTCTACATTATGTGTTGTTTTATGTATTGGGGGATAACTGTAACACCCAAGAGCTTAATACACTAATTACTTTGAGAAGGGTGCTCTCTTGAATGTGTTCTATTATGTATTTGCAGATGACAGTGAATTCACAAGGTTTTACCACAGTGATTACATTAACAAGGGTTCTCTCCAGAGTGATTTTTTTGTGTCTGTAAAGAACAATGATATGCAAAGGCTGAACCACATCGATAGCATTCATGTGATTTATCTATTGTATGGATCTTTTATAAGACTGCAGATGACCATGACTTGCAAATGCTTTAGAACACTGATTACATTCATAAGATTTCTCTCTATTATGTGCTGTTTTATAATAATAGACACTACAAGGTTGTGAAAAGTCTTTAACTCATTGATTGCATTTGTGAGGTTTCCTTCCAGTATGGGTCTTTTATGTTTTGGAAAGAAGTAGGAAGTGCAAAGGCTTTAACACACTGAATACTGTCTTAGTCAGGGTTTCTATTCTTGTACAAATATCATGAACTATAAGGAAGTTGGGGAGGAAAGGGTTTATTGAGCTTACACTTCCAAGTTGCTGTTCCTCACCAAAGAAAGTCGGGACTGGAACTAAGCAAGTCAAAAAGCAGAAGCTGACCCAGAGGTCATGGAAGGATGTTATTTACTGGTTTCCTTCCCCTGGCTTGACATCACACTACTTATTAGAGGAACAATGTGTATAGGCAAAGAGATTATGATGTCAACAGATCAAGGTTGTGTAATGCCCAAAATTAACCTATAAGACTCACCTTCCAAGGGAACAGGTAACTTCCTGGAATGCTGAAGTTGTAGTTCTTGGAAAATAACAAAGTCCCATAGAACCCAAGACTACCATCCCAAGGATGATGAGACCCACAGTGGGTCCTCTCAAATTATCACTAATTCATAAAATGCCATACAGCTGAATCTCATGGAGGCATTTCCTCAAATGGAGCTCCTTTCTCTGTGATAAATCCAGCCTGTGTCAAGTTCCACACAAAACCAGCCAGTACAATTACATTCATAGTTCTTCTACAACATGGGCTCTTCTATACTTTTGCAGAAAATAACTTTGTAAAAAGCCTTTTGTCACATGGATTATATTAATAAGATTTCTCTCCAGTATGTGGTCTTCCACAGTTTTGGAGACATCTCCCTTGTAAGTAGGCTTTATCACGTTAATTACATTCTTAAGTGTTATTTGCACTATGTTTCCTTTTATGATATTGTAGAGTATGCTGTTGTGAAAATGCTTTACCACATTGAGTATGCATGAGGTTTCTCTCCAGTATGTGTTCTTTTATGACATTAGAGATTACTCTGTTGTGAAAAGACTTTACAACACTGAACACATTCATAAGGTTTCTCTCCGGTATGTGTTCTTTTATGATGTTGGAGATCACTCTGACGTGAAAAGGCTTAACTACATTGAATAAATTCATAAGGTTTCTCTCCAGTATGTGTTCTTTTATGATATTGGAGATGACTGGGTCTTGCAAAGGCTTTACCACAATGATTACATTCATAAGGTTTCTCTCCAGTATGTGTTCTTTTATGACTTTTGAGAATACTCTGATCTGAAAAGGCTTTACCACAGTGATTACATTCATAAGGTTTCTCTCCAGTATGTCTTCTTTTATGTTTTTGAAGATAACTCTGTATTGCAAAGGCTTTACCACAGTGATTACATTCATAAGGTTTCTCTCCAGTATGTGTTCTTTTATGACATTGGAGATTACTCTGTATTGCAAAGGCTTTACCACAATGATTACATTCATAAGGTTTCTGTCCAGTATGTGTCCTTTTATGTCTTTTGAGAATACTCTGATCTGAAAAGGCTTTACCACATTGATTACATTCATAAGGTTTCTCTCCAGTATGTGTTCTTTTATGACATTGTAGATTACTCTGTTGTGAAAAGGCTTTACCACAATGATTACATTCATAAGGTTTCTCTCCAGTATGTGTTCTTTTATGACATTGGAGATTACTCTGTATTGCAAAGGCTTTACCACAATGATTACATTCATAAGGTTTCTCTCCAGTATGTGTTCTTTTATGACATTGGAGATGACTGGGTCTTGCAAAGGCTTTACCACGATGATTACATTCATAAGGTTTCTCTCCAGTATGTGTTCTTTTATGATATTGGAGATGACTGGGACTTGCAAAGGCATTACCACACTGATTACATACATATGGTTTCTTCCTGCTATGACTTCTTATATGCCTGCAATGATAATTGGCACAAGTGAAAGCTTTACCACTTTCATTACCCTGATCAATCTTTTGGTCAATATGAATAAATTTTACATTTTGGTTTAATAGTAAAGAAGAACCATATCTTAAGATTTTACCACTTCATATGTTCATAGTGTTCTCCCCAACTCTGGCTTGATGCCTCTTTGAAAACACCTGTGATGACAGGAATATTTACTACATGGCTCACAGGTATAACATCCTTTGTCTCTATGAGATTTCTATATGATGTGTTTCATGTATCTGAAGGAAAATGCAAAAAGGAGACCTTTATAACACTGATTATATTCATAAATTTTCTGTAGTGTGAATCACACCACATTAGTGCTGTGAATCAGGAAAAACAAAAATTACATAATTCTAGTACCCAAGGGGATATTCTGCAGTGTGACTATGGGGATGTTCCCTGTAAAGTCAGAAAACCAATTAATTACAAACTTCTACTATATTTAGAAAATCTTTCAAAGGCAAAATACTACATATCTTCTCACTGTTCTGGAGTAAAGATAGGGATGTTGCTCCTTTAAATATTCCTATGCGCACATAGTTTTTTTTTTCTGACACTTGATATACACATAAAAAGAAGAAATGAAAGCTTTCCACATTGAATTAACATCATTTGACTTTTCATTTCTTCTAGACATACTGTATGTGGATTGAGGTTTCTCCAAGGCAACATTCTTGACTCTCATAAACTGACGTCTCAGTAAACTTAACAATGTCACTACAAAAATATGAGTATCACTGAATTTACCTCAGACTATTTACTTATTGCATGGCTTTGGATATATGTTTATCACTCTTCAATGTGCAACATCTAAATATTATGAGACTGATCAGATTGGTAGTTCCACAGCATAGCTCTAATGGAGTTACAAATCAAATAAAGGCATCTCTTAAGGCATTGTTTCTATGTCTCCTTCCTTAGAGGAATGCCTTGCAAACACAAATCAGATAACTGACATTAAGGCCCATGGCTTTGTGAGAATATTTTAATCATAGCTATACTTAAAGGACTGATATTTTACATGCTTCCTTTACTTTCCAGTTTCCAGGACATATTAAAATTGTCTCAGAGGCATATATGTTTCAGTTTGCACATTAAAATTACCTTTCGTACCTTCTAGAATTTTGAAATTCTGTTTCAATATGGTGGTCTTCCCAATTGTACCCTAAAACACAGTATGAGAAAATGAATGATATAGTATTGGAAATTAGGCAAAAGTCAACTTACTGTGGCTTTTCACAGCACTGAATCTGATTTATTTTACTCAGTCTTCCATGTCCCCAATTCAAATAACAGAGTGTCATCAATAGTCAAGAAATATTTGTCCCCTTATGTTGAAAAACAAAAGAAAATTCACAGTCTTACCTATATCAGTGAGGTTCCAGTAGGTCTCCAGCATCACATCTTTGTAGAGATTCTTCTGGCAAGGATCCAGCAAATCCCACTCTTCTCCAGTGAAGTTGATATGCACATCATCAATATTTATTGCATCCTAAAATATGTGTACAACACAAACCATGATACTGACATCACTGTAAATAAATATTTGCTTCCTAGACAATATAATCATACATTTCTGGTGCTACTATCATTTATTTCTTTGACACAGAAGTTATAATCTAATGTCTATGTCATTTTAATAGGATCTTGTATTATGACAGTTGCATGTGTTGCTTCTGAACCCACTGAATAGGATATAGCTTTGCAAGAGAAATGCCAATTGAGAGGGAGATGGAGAGGGAAACAGACTAACAGCACTGATCACACATTAAAGGAATTATGTGAACAATTAGTAAGTACATAAATGATATAAATTCTGGGTGGTTTGGGTCATGTCTTTAATGTCAGAGGCACAGGGAGCTGTATGTCCTTGAGCTTGATGCAGGCAAGGTCAATGCAACAAGTTTCAGGACAGCAAAAGTAACATATTAAGACACTCATGCCCCTGTAAAAATCAACCAAGAGAACAGAAATGATAGAGAGAACTCATCGTTCTTTACTGAAGTTCCTACAAAGAATTAGACATTAAAAGCAGTTCTGCATTCATCTTAGAGAAATGTAAAGTGTACCAGTTAAAATGCTACATTAATAAAATTTTACTAAAATGAAATGAATGTTTAAACAGATACAAACGGACAGATAAAAATATTAATAATATAAATGTTGATCATAAATAAGCAACATAGGGCAGGAGAATGAGATAACTCAGAAGTGGCAAGCTCTGGCTGGTCTTCCACATAATGGTGGTCAATTTCAAATATCTACATGAGGACTAACGACTACCCATAACATGAAGATCAAGAGTTCTGAGGCCACATTCTGCCAAAAATAAAGATCAGGTACATATGATAATCATATTCATTCACACAGGCAAAATACTCCTATTTGTCCCCACATCTCAGGAGAAACACAGGAGTAAGGCAGAACATCATACACCTGGAATCCAATGGCTCTGAAGCCACAGGTAGTATTGATATCATGGGCATATGCCATACTTAGAAATAGAATATAACCTACATATTTGGACAAATTTCAAAATTAAAGAAGTTGATGAAGAGCAGCACAGAAGCCTGCACTTATTTTACAATAACATGTCAGGTGGCTTGTGTAGATTCTATATCTACTATGAGGACAGATAGGGCTTCACAGAAAAAGTTTGTCCTGGAAAAACAAAAATAATAAAGTTAAAAATATAAAACCAACCGGCTTGCAAAATAAATTAACACTGAATAACAAATATTTATACAGTATCTTATGTGATTTAGGGACAGAGACCAAATGGTGAATGTATGGGATCATGAGAACAAAGCTGAAGGATCAAATTCAACAACACAGTTGATACACAGAACAAAATTTGTCCTATCTAAAGAAATGCAGGGTATGGCTATAGCAGAGATTGAGGGATTGGCCAATTAAAACTTGCCCAACTAGAGACACACCTTACTGGCAAGCTTTAATCCATAACATTATTAAGGACACTCTGTTATGCTCCCACACAGGAGCCTTGCATAATTGTCCATTGAGAGGCTCCACCCAGCAGCTGACTGAAACAGCTGTAGAGAACCACTGTTAAAAATTGAATGGATGTAGGGACTGTTGTGGAAGAGTTGGGGGAAGGATTGAAGGTCCTCAAGAGGATAGGAACTGCACAGTAAGACCAAAAAACTCAAATATTTCACAGCTTTTAAAAACAATGAATTCGAGAAATTCTTACATAAATGTGTGGAACTAGAAAATATCAACCTGAGGGAGGTGACCCTATCACAAAAGAACACTCATGGTATACACTCAATGACAATTGGATATTGGCTCAAAAGCTCACACTCTCTGAAAATCCAAAAATCGAATAGTAACCCAGGAATAAAACTTGAAAACAAACAAGACAAGCACAGAAACCAGTACCTAGACCAATCATAACCTCAAACCCAGATACATAGATACCAGCATAGGAATACAATAAATAACAGCAAGGAAAATATGTCATCAAGAAATACAAGCTATCCTATCACAGTAGGTCATTAGAAATCAAAACATGTAGCAGATATTTTGTAAAAGAGCATGTTTGGGGGAAGTGAGAGGAGTCAGAATCTGGGGGAAAAAAAGGTACACAAGAGGACCTACAGACAGACAGACAGACAGACAGACAGACAGACAGACAGGGAGCAGAGAGAGAGAGAGTGATGAGGGTAGAGACAGAGAATAAAGAGGCATGTGCAGAGAACAGAGACAGGGAACAAACATAGAGAGTGGCTGTTGCTGGTGGTCCCTGAATGGAAAGCACACCTGACAACAGCAGCAGGTGGGGGATGCAGGGAATGACTTAAGCATTTGCAAAATCCCAGAAGGCAGATGACAACTACAGAGGCAAGGTTCACCCACAGAACAGGAAGGGAAGATAAATAGAAAACATGGACATATTGGTGAAAAACAAAACTGTTGACTGTAACAGTATCATGGAAATAAGCAACTAGGAACACTCCAAAAATCGAATAGTAACCCGGGAATAAAACTTGAAAACAAACAAGACAAACACAGAAACCAGTACCTAGACCAATCATCATCTCAAACCCAGATACATAGATACCAGCATAGGAATACAATAAATAACGTCAAAGAAAATATGTCATCAAGAAATAAAAGCTATGCTCTGGCAGCAGGTCATTAGAAATCAAAACATGTAACAGATATTATGCAAAAGAGCTTGTTGGAGGTTAGGGAGAGGAGTGAGAACCTGAGGAAGGGATAGAGGTACACAAGAGGTCCTACAGACAGACAGACAGACAGACAGACAGACAGACAGACAGACAGACAGGGAGCAGAGAGTGATGAAGTTAGAGACAGAGAATAAAGAGGCATGTGCAGAGAACAGAGACAGGGAACAAACATAGAGAGTGGCTGTAGCTGGTGGTTCATGTATGCAAAGCACACCTGACAACAGCAGCATGTGGGTGATGCGGGGAATGACTTAAGCAGTTGCTAAGTCTCTGAAGGTGGACAACTGAAATTGTCTGTACACTGACAACGACAGAGGCAAGGTTCACTCACAGAACAGAAAGGGAAGATAAATAGAAAAAATGGACAAATTGGTGAAAAACAAAAACGTTGAATCTAATAGTATCCTGGACATAAGCAACTAGGGACACTGCAACATATGAAAATGCAAAAGACTAGAGATGATTGGAAGAGAAAAAGAGAATATCAGCTCAAAAGTCTGTAAATTATTTTCAAAGAACTCATAAATGGAAAATTTCCTAAACTAAAGAAGATGATGCCTATTACGGTAAAGAAGCATCGAACATACCAAATAGATTAGACAAAAAAAAAGTCCCTTTGCCACATAATAATCAAAACACTAAACATATAACGAACTATAAACAACTGCAACAAAAAATTGATAAAAACTAAACAAAATATAAACAAGTAACATATAAAAGCAGCCTATTACATATATGCCTGTCTTTGTTTTTCAAAGTTGGACGGCGTTTTGAGACCGGGTTTCTCTGTGTAGCCCTGGCTGTCCTGGAATTCACTCTGTATACCAGCCAGGCCTAAAACTCAGGACTCCCCCTGCCCCTGTCTCCCAAGAGCTGGAATTAAAGGTGCGCACCACCACTGCCCAGCATACCTGTCTTCTTAATGTATACTATGAAAGAAAAAGTGTTTGAACCCATTTACTGCAGATTCAAAGAAACTATCCATGTTTCTCCAAGCAAGCCAATGATCCAAATGTTTTGGGCAAATTCAGAATCAGCCATGATAGTGAAGTTATTCATAGGTCACCGCCTGATTTGGCAACTGAGGAGCACCACAAGTGACCACACAAGTGGGCACATCTGGCTGATGGTTTCCCTCCAGCCCTAGAAAGGATACACCAACCCAGCTCCCACTGCTCAACTATCTGTTCCTCCCTATTGTGGGCATTTTTTTCTGTGCTCACCATGACTCGATTTCAGAGCTTCCCTGGGGTCCTCTCACAGCACCCAAGAGCACAGCTCAGAGCAGGAAGCAGAGAAACACCCAAGCCTGCACAGTTGCAGCAAACTTGCAGAGAGGAATGGGAAGATCCAACCTCTTTGTCTGACTGGCAGGTCCACCTGGAGGCCTGATTGGCCAGTGAATTTTCCTCAAGGTTAAAATGTGTTTCTGGTCTAGGTCAGACCTTTTCAGATCTCAGGAGTGGTTTGCACTCCATTAGCATTTGTGCCTCTCCTCCAAGAGTAATCTCACCTCACCCAGCCCTGGGGGAGAACTCACCATTCCAGCTCAGGCTATTCAGACACTTAATCCAAGCCCCCTGTGTGAGCATTGATCCTGCACTCACCAGGACCTGACTTCAGACCTTGCCTGAGCTCTCCTCACAGCACTTGCTTTCTTCCTGAAATCAAGGTGAATAGCTTTCATAGGTGCAGTGGAGGAGGTATCAATCTGACTCAGGACTGGAAGAGTGCCAAGTCTATTAACATTCAAGAAGGATTTTAGGAAACAATAGTTTTGTTTTGTGGCTTCACAATGGACTCAGGGAAACGGCAACTCCCTTTCACCAGACAGTTGGTATGAAAGGACCCTGGTAGAAAAGCCAGAAACATAAGGGAAACACTGTTGAGCACTATTGTGAACCAGCACATCTACATCAGTGATGAAGCAGAGAAAAACCAAACTTGTCTTAGTACAGGTTCTTTAGATAAACATATCTGAAACCATAGAGAGAATGAATCTCTCTATACATATTGAATGAATATTTAATAGAATGTCCCAATAAAGGTTGTCAGCCGAGGGAAAAAGCAAAGGCTGGTCGAATTAATGTTACAGGAAATTAGAGCTGATCTTCAGTATATACTACAATTTTGAAGAAATAAGTACTTACTAATATCGTGAGTAGAAGTTATAATAGTCCTAACAGTCTGACTTTTGTGGCTGTTTCCCCACTCACATAACAAAATCCTTCCATGACATCTTCGATGACAGTCTTATTTTCAGAACCCTTGTCTTCACTTTAGTTTTATTTTGGCCCCTTAGAGGACTCTTCTCTGAGGCACCATAAATGCTGCTCTTTTTTACCACTGCTTTGGTCAGTATAAAAATGTAGGATAATCCATTTTACAAACACCAAAGAATACAGATATCTTCTCAAGGATGACTAGTGTGCCAGCCCACTCCTATTCATCTTGCCACTGCATCAACAGTGTTGGATTCACGGAGCATTTGTGAGAAATGTAAGAATGGGAAAGATGCCAGCAGTGGTGGCACACACCTTTAATCCCAGCACTTGGGAGGCAGAGGCAGGCAGATTTCTGAGTTCAAAACCAACCTGGTCTACAAAGTGAGCTCCAGGACAGCCAGGGCTCCACAGAGAAACCCTGTCTCGAAAAACAAATAAACAAAAAAGAAAAGAAAAGAAAAGAAAAAAGAAAAAAAAAGAATGGGAAAGACTAAATACAGGAGTGTAAGACACATTGCCATACAACCATTTCTTCAAATGAGTTAAGGAAGGTAGTTCAGGTATTTGTGCTGGCCATGCAAACCAGAGGATCTGAATTCCATTAAAAGGATCCTTGAAGAAACCCTAAGATGCTGATTGGAACTAGCATTCTGTGTGAGTTATGTGATTATATACAGATTCATTGAGCATGCTCAGGAATGAGAGACAACATTAAGCAAATCATCCTCTATGGATTTGCTGTATCTTTCCCTTTGACATAACTTGATCGCTCAAACCATGTAAACAAGACTATAAAAGTTTCCAACACAGTCATCTTCAAGTACATACACAAAGACACAGAGAGAAAGAGAGAGATTTATAAAGAGAGAGAGAGAGCGAGAGAGAGACATAGACAGAGAGGCAGAGAGAGAGAGAGAGAGAGAGAGAGAGAGAGAGAGAGAGAGAGAGAGAGACTAAAGACACACAACACAGACACACACAAAGCAGAAACAAACGCAAATAAAAGTTCCTGCCACATCAAGAACTTTTTCATCAGTCAAGTGCTTTACCTACTTTCTACTGAAACTGGTATGAGATGTGCTCTAAAACACAATTTCAAAAGACACCCTCTCTTTTTGTGTAGCTTGCAGAGTTTACAGAGTAGGGGAAATTTGATTTAAATCAACATAGGTATAAAAAGTTTATGTTAAAACCACAAAGTTTAGGATATTTGAAATCCGCTTTCATTATACAATATTCACAGTGAGTTCAGACCGAAAAGAAAGAAGAAAGGAGTACCAGAGATTATGAAGGACATTCATTACTAGGGAAGTCCCTGGAAAACTATTGAGAAGCCATCTGACAAATGTTACTATTTGATGCTAGAAAAGGCCTATGTGCTGTTCTCACTATATGTATTTAGTTATAAACTGTGATGCAAGATGATCTCAAACTAATTGTGTCCTGCCTGAAGATATTCTTCAATGTTTTTCTTTCTGCGCCAACTCCTGGGTGCTGGGATTATATACATGGGCACTGAGTCTACTTGTACAGTACTTGTGAATCAGATCAGGTCTTTGCTCACATTAAACAAAAACTCTACAAATGATCATTCCTGTCAATATCTTTTTCAATTAAATAAGAATGCAAGAGAAAAACATCCTATAAAGAGTAGTACACATGATAAAATCTACACTGGAAAGGTGAATAAAATAAACACTTATATAGAACATAACAATTAAAATTTTAACATTTAATGATTAAGAAAAACTAATAACATGTGAGTGTTTGGCCTGCTGAATGTTTTTGTACCACACACATACAATTCCCACAGAGACGAGAAGCAGGCATCAGATTCCACCAGAATTTGAGTTAAAGAGGTTTGTAGCTGTTATATGAGTCCTGTTAGACTGCAACAAATTTTGTAAATGGAGAACACATCTCTACTGCCCACACTACACTTGACTTTTGTCTTTCCAACCAAGTGTTCTGGATCACTCCCAATCAAAGAGTGAAAATTTGGAAACTTACAGTCACAGTACATGAGGTAGATATTCTAATTGTCTTAAGTGGCCACAAATTCATACAAGGCTCCAGTGAGTTCAGGAACCCTTCACAGGATCACTGATTGTCAGTTTGAAACAGATTTGTCACCTCACATCTAGGATAATAATGCAGATTAAGTCCATCAGATGACATCTACAATTGAGAAAACCCTCCTTATTGTGGATGTGGGTAAGAGAAAGGTGAACATCTGGGACAGCAAGGTTGGGAGGAACATTACTAGTAGGAGGAGTGGATAGAGCCTGTGTCAGGGTTAACATGCATCAGCTTGAATGTGTCTAGCATCTACAAGATTATGAGGGTTAGTTAATGCTGGTCTTTTACTCTTGGCGATCTCATAGCATACTGAAGAAGAGTTTCTTCCAGTGCTTTGTTCTTGTGAAGGTCCTTAGAAAGAATCTCATTACTGAAAGTGACAGTGAATGAGAGAGTCAATGTGTGGGACAAGAAACCTTGTTCAACTCCAGCTTGGTTATGGAAAAACAGGATAAAAAGAATCTATGGTCACCTGATCTTCATGTGAGTGAGGGTGCAAGTTCTTGCCCTATAGAACCTAAGACATCTGGTTTTCCATTCCTCACTTAATCTGGAATCTCTACCTGATCTCCTCATATAAATATATCATGTCAGGAGCCATAACAGGACAAGCTGAATACTAGCAGGTGACCTTCCTGAGATGGTGTGCTTCAGATTATTATATAATCTGCTACAGATTCTCTCTTATTAGGCAAGGCCCAAAGAGAATTAATTTTAGGAAAGATTCCTGCTATTAATATGCTTTTCTTGTTATTATTAAACATAGATAACAATCTCTGAGCAACAGTTCACCTCTTGGGAACAGATCTCTGCAAATCTATGAAGATGTACTATCCTGTAGTGATGCTATATAGACAAGTAGATGACTTCTTAAGTCTTAACGATGATCCCATAAGAATTCCTAAAGTTATTTCTGTGCTTATTAAGCTCTTAGATAGTGGGACTGTTATTATGTCCTTTTCTGATAGTCAAAACTGGAATGAGAACTCTGCCAGTCCTCTGCGTGTCATCAGATAAGAGCTCTTAGATAGTAACCAGACTCTCTCCTGCTCAGAGCACATTCCAATAAGGTTGTAAAACAATTAACCAAAGGTCACTAAAAGGGAACTCACAATCTATTGTAGGTCTAGGACAGAAGAGAAAATATTGCCTGGGTTTATCTATACAAAACTTCCCTAATTTCTTACTTATAGTTTTAAACCTTCAGTGAACCTGTGGAGCTAGACAGGTGATAGATGTTTAGCTAGATAATTGCTCCTAATGGATATGCATGTAAACATTCTCTTTTGTAAACTTCTATTTCAAATTGTGATTTGAATTTTGGTGTGAACTTGTGATGAACTTTGTAACATGTGATCATGTACTCTGAAAGATGTAAAAGTACTGAAGAAAAAGACAAAGTAGTAGAGTAGTCATAGATGTAGAGGTTCGTTAGGAGCTGTTCATCCCTTCCTTTCCTTTTCCCCTGCTTAGAATCTTTCACTTAGAAATTTTCCTTTGTTAGAATGTTTTCCTTTTCCCCACTTAGGACTTTTCTACTTTTCCCCTTAGAAAGCTTTCATAGGAAACTTTTTACACTTAGTAATAACCTCGATAATAACTTCTCTAAGTGCTTTTTCTTCCTGGGACCTCAGAGTAGCAGGCATAAGTCAGGGCCCAGCAGTTCAGGATGAAATAGAACAAAGGCCACTTTGCCTAATCCTTTGCTGTTAGGCTACAGGTGTTAATCACCTAAGCCTGCAATCTTTTACCCTCAGAAGAAGTTTTTTAGGACTTTTTAGAAGTTATCATCAGCATTTCAGTACAGGTCAGAGAGCCAGAAAGATTTGAGACCCTCAGACTTTAAAGCGATCACCAGAATCCTACCCTGTGCCCCACCACTACCCTCTCCAGGCTGGAATGCTCGAGGCACAGATCTATCAACAGAAGAGAGCAAGACTGAGCCACTCACATGTCATCATTCCCCAGGGTTACCTGCGGATTACTTGGTTGTAGGTTGACTACATTGGACTCCTGCCTCTCTAAAAGGATAATGCTTCATCCTTACAGGAGCAGGTATATTTCTGTCTGTGGAGTTATATTTCCTTCATATAAATGTTTCTCCCAAAACCACAATATTACAGAATGCCTTACATGCAATTGGAGAGTCCTTTATTCACTATCATGGTATTCAACACACTATTGCATCTGACCAACAAACTTATTTCAAAGTCAGGGAAGTATGACACTGGGTCTACAAAGTATGTTACACTATTTATATCTTGAGGGCAGGAGATCCTTTAGGGTATCTATTGGTTCTACAAAGTTTTTTATTAAAGAGTATTCGATAATGCAACAGCCTAATCCAGACAGGGTGACAAAGGGCACAGATATATCAGAAATAAAAGTATGGGTCACTATTCTAGGAAAAGGTTTACAATTTGATGAGGGAATAGTAGAGGAGGATGAAGGAACTACAAAATGAGTACTAGAGGTAGGTAGTTATAAATATCAGCTAAGGCCACATGAGTAGCTGCTCAAAACAGTATTCTATCATGACTGGTTTATTTTTATTTTCTTAATAATGCATTTATGTGGATATTTTTGTTTTGCATCATCAATTTCTTTGTCAGGCGATGTAACATCAATATAGAGACCATGAATGGTAATCATATTGAAGTTCAACAAAACAGAAAAATGTTCTTTGAAAGACACCACCACCTATTCTTAATTTATAATGTATTTGCAGTTGTCCATATATGAATTGAACATGTGCAGTTCTTGTTAATGATCAGAAAATTTTTGTGTGTTCATGCAATCATCAGTTCTTTTGTGTTTTGATGATACTGTTTCCACGAAATTACCCAACACCTTGGCCCCTTATCTTCATTGACAGGTTTTCTCACACAGATTATTGTATCCTTTATAATAAATGGATAACATATAAAAAAGAATACACACACAAACCTATGCCAAGCAAGCTTTCTCCCTAGGCACCTATGAATAGAATAAAAAGTTGTTAATCCATTCAGTATCACACATTCTCACATTTGGGATCCTAGAATCAATTGCCAGTTTTAAGGATGTTGTCCATAATGGTCCTATAAGTTCTACAGGACAGCTTCCTTGTATTCCACATTCATAATTAATTAACAAGAATTATTTTGTGGAAGTATATTGTTTCCAGAATTTCAAATATATCTTGACATATGCCACCACTGTGTGAGGATACCAAAGACATGTTCGGTAAAAGTTAAGGATTCCTGTTGATCTCATCAGTAGCAAAAAACATTACCAGAAAAACCTCGGATCTTCTTTCTGGTATTCTAAAAGAAGATAGAGGGATGATTGCGAAGAGTGCTAGAAACATGAAATTTTCTCTCCAATTGCAGTAAACTTCACACTAGGAGACAAGTAAATGCTGATTTTTCTGAAATTAGCTTAAGAAATTAGTGATATTTAGAGATGAATAAACCTTAAGAATTCCCACAAATCCATCACTCTTATATGATAATTTTTATATTTGTGACAATGTGTAAAGAGCAGTTTCATCTCTGAATATCATAAATGAAGTAGATTACAGTTCTATAAACTAAGGTTCTTAGACAATAGTCTTCAAATTCTAATTACACAGAACCAGGCATCTTTAAAATCTTGGGAACTCCAAGTAAACTTCATCTTTACTGCTTCTAGTTTCAATGTCTAAGATTCACACATGATCTTCTGGGTTCTTCCAAAGGCTTTGTGTCACTTCTCCAGCCATGCCTTCTGTAGCACTCTAGTCTCTGGTAGACTTCACTCCACTGCTGCTGCTGTTCTTTGTAGACATTCCATGATACTGGCATCTTTAATACTATGGTGACATCTGATGCAACTAGGCTTCACCAATAGCCTCTCATAGGCTCTCTTCATGGTGACAAAGCTCACCTTCTTTACAAGAATCCTCTATATCTTAGCCATCAACTACAACTGAGACTGCACCTTCACCACTGGCCTACCCTGGCATCTCACAGTACCAAGCCTTAGCTGCTCTCCATGAACATTTCATACCTTCAAAACCCATACCACCTAGGTCATTCTTACTTGTTACCAACCCAGCTGCAACACAAGTGATAACTTTGGCTATCTCTGGAACACAGCTTCTTTGTGATCTGAGAAAACAATTACCAGAAGATTTCATCTCATTGATGCTGGTCCCTTCTTCAGCAATGCTAATTTCTTACCTCCAGCTAACCAGCATCAATTGTCTCAGTAGTCCCTTCTATTCTTGACTCTAATGCCTGAGCAACATGGCAGAAGCCACCTATTTCTGCTGCTTGCTGTTGCTAGAACATACTGCCCCTTATTCTCTTATCAGATTTCTGTTTTCCAAATTTCTCACTCCTGGAGTTTGCCCAGTAGATTGACCTTGAACACAAAGATCTTCATGCCTCTGTCTCCTGAATGCTGGTGTTAAAGCTTTGTACCACCATGCCTGGGCTTCTTTTCTTCACCTAGAACTTATTCTGTTCAAAACTGACCTTGAACTCAGAGATCTACCTGCCTTTTTTTCCATGGATTAAATCTGTGCATCACCATGCCTGTGCCTATGTGTTCATGACCACTATTCCTGAACATTCAGATCAAAAGCCTGTGTCTTCCAGCCTCAGTATCTGGATCACATGTGGGCCTTCTATTTTTGGATTGTAGGTCATTCCAGACTAAAAGTCCAAACTATTCCTTGTTCAATTGCAAACACAAACATGATTATGTGGGTGGAATCTTTTCCTGAGATCACCATTCTGTTAATATCTTTATTTCCTTGAACAGAGGTTTCAGCTCCATTTCACTTCCTGGGGTCCATTTTTTATCATTTAAACCATATATTTTATTTTGATTCTGTCTAAGTTTGCTATATTTGAACAGCATGCTCTTCATGAGACCAAATCAGAAAATAAAGACCTTGCTAGGGTTTTTAGAAACTGCTTTTGTCAATGCAATTAATATACATCTCCTAATATTAGCCACAGGTAGACTCTTCAGACAAGGGCATAAAACAGTCACATTCTCCAGCAGAATACCACAAAAATAGTCTCCAGGCCACAGTATGAAATTCTTCTCTGCTGAAATATTTTAGGCCAGGTCTGTACAGTTCAAACCACTCTCAACAACAAAGTATTCTATATTTTTATTAGAATAGCCCATTAAGTCCCACTTAAAGCATTCCACTGCATTCCAAATCCCAAATCGACATTCTTCTACACAAAAGCATAGCAAGGCCTAACACGGCAATACTCCAGTCCCTGGTATTAATTTCTGTCTTCATTAGATTTTCACTGCTGAAAACAGGCACCGTGATCCAGGAAACAAGTATAAAGGCAATGTTTTTTGGAGCTGGCTTACAGGTTCAGAGTTTCAGAGCATTACTCTATCTTCATCTGAAGGTCACTAGGAGAAGACTGGCTCTCTGGTGGTTAGGAAAAGGTTTCATTTTCCCAGCCCTCCAGTGACACACTTCCTTGAACTGGCCACACCTACTCCAACAAGGCCATAACCATTAATAGTGCCATTCTCTGGATCAAGCATATTCAAACCAACACTATTTGACTCATCAAATTTTCTATTCAATCGCAGTAAATATTGTACTACATGAAATGCTAAATTACTGTGTAAATGCTAGCTTTCCTGAAATAAGCTTGGGAAATTAGAGATCTTTAGAGTTGAATACAATTTCAGATCATAAACATATGTCACTCTGATATGATAATTTTTATATTTCTGAAAATCCATAAAGAATTTGTTCTTTTTCCCTGAAAGCCATGCATGTAATGGATTATAGTCCTAGAGAAAAAGGGTGATAAAGAATACCCTTGATGCTCCAATACCACAGAAAAAATTTTTAAAACATGCCTCGAACAGCATATGAAATCAATAACCCCTTAAAATTTTCTATTATGTGAAATTTGTTTTATGTATTAAATATCTCAATATTGAGTGTTTTAAGAATCAAATGATACAATGGTATTTCATTCAACTTCTTGATTCATAACCTTTGGTACCGTAAAAATTTATTAATACATACTGAATAATATCCACAACACAGGATCCTAGTTCTAATAATTTAGTTCAAAGTTATGTTTCAAAACATGCAAAATAATCTTTGCAAACTAAACATAGTAAAAGAACATAAAATAATGAAGAAAGAATCATTAAGAAATACATTAAAAGGCCAATATACAATACCACCTGACAGGTTATATGTCTATATAAATTGTGTAATAATAATTTTACTTGAAAATGAATATTTGTGTTTCTATGAGAGAATTTATGTAATTAGAAAGAAAAAGTTTAAAACATGATAACAGGAAAAACTTGTTTAAGTCAAAGAGTACAAAAATGTTAATTTCATTATTATTGATGTCGAGTCTTAGTACAAAGAACATACATGGGTTGGTCGATGGCTCCTTGCACATATGTAGCAGAGAACTGTCTTTGATGTCCACAGTGGGAGATCATGAGACTAATTCTGCAGAAACTTGATGTCCCAGGGAAAACAGTTGCTGGGGGTGTGGGTAGGGTATAGGTAGTATGGAGGTTTCTGGAGAAGTGGAGATGGAGTGGTGATAAAGTGGTAGGGAGTTGGGAAAGCATCCTCTCAGAGGCCAAAAAGAGGGGAGATGTGGTGAAGAACTCTGGGATGGGGAACCAGGAGGGAAGCCATATTTGTAATGACAATAAATAAAATAATTAAAAATTTTTAAATGCTAATATTATACGCAATGAGAAAAATTTTCAATAATATGTCCATGATTTTGTAGAAAATGTTTTTAATAGTTCCAATTGCTAATGTTTATCAAACATGATAATTATTTAAAGATACATTTCATTTAAATTTATGTATCCAAACCAAAATATATAAAGTAATACAATATACCACATAACCAGGTGATTATTCTCTAGGCTCATTTGCACATCAATTTGATGTTACCTTTTAGTGTAACTGTTAATATGTCAATTTACTTTAAAAGGTATCAGATTTCTCTTAACAGCTCAGTCTTCCTAATTCTTTACCATCCTTTAAGTGATGTCTGAGCACTGAGGTCTTCTTTCCATGTGAAGTGTGTTTCATCTGTCCCACAGTCTCCCAGTACATCTGTTAGACTTAGGAATGTGAATTTGAACCCAACATATTGAAAGCACACTGTGACACACTGAAAATATTAAAATAGTGATTGTTGTGCTACATAATACTCACTCATTCCTAATGTTAAAATGGGAAGAACAGGGCAGAATTCCACAGTTTGTATATGCAACTACATATTTTTAATTACTGACATTGAAGCAGGAAAAAATGACTTACCTAAAATCAATGAGAGATTTATAATAATTTTCTTCTAGAGGTCCCTCTTCGGGAAAAAGACCCAAACCACAGTCACTTCGCAAATCTCCATCCTTATCTTCATTATTCTGTATCCTCCAAAA